>NC_044199.1:25078668-25174586 GCF_900880675.1 Sparus aurata
AATGCTAAAATCAACAAGTTTGCGGGTGCCACTTCAAAACAAATCTGTTCTTACCTGAGGCCCATGTTTGCTTTTCCAATCGTCAACACACATGGAAGCCGTTTTTATGTTTCAGACAATGTGTCATGAAGCGCTATGTATTCATATGAGGGGAAAGTGTGCTTCACATCCAGACTGAATACATCAGTAACCAAAAATTAGGCCTGGTCAAACCCTCGATCCTGAGTCAGCTTCCTTCACTTCCACTGCCCAGGTCCAAGCCTCTGGGGACATGTGACCTCTGTGCATGTCAAAGGTCAAACACACCATACTACCTTTCTCAGGCTGTCACAGAGGAGAGAGGAGAGCCTGTAAGAACCACAGTGGCAGAATAAAGCAAACATTTCATACATTTGATATTCAGTCTTGTATCTTAAGGATCTTATCTCTTTTAAGTCTGAAGCAAAAACCCCATGTCAACAAATCCTGTGAATCTTATGAAACACAAAATAAAGCAGATCTTTTCTGAGCACTTCTGATCAAGCTCATGTGAGATGATCGAAAGCTCCAAAACATTCCAAAACATTGTTGTTACAGAAATGTTTTGTGCTGCATTACTGGAATGTTAGGTCAAATCCATAATGTTAGGGTTAGGGTTAGGGGTTAGATCTCAGCATAAATGCTTTGTCATGTTTAACATACATTTACATAAAATATACATATGTCTGGGAAAAAAACACCACTTTAACATTAGATTACATATTCCTTGTCTGTAAAGGATATAGTTTTTACATTAAAGTGCTCCATGTATATCAAACATCAACAATCAGATATATGTCCTTCCTGTCCCTGCCCCTCCTCACCCTAACCCTAACCCTAACCGTGAAAAGTAAGACTATGGTTATATTTAATCTCAGTAACAATACTATTCGTTTCATATTGCTTTTGCTGGAATTTTTCGGTTTAAAGAATAAAGCATCCATTCATCTAAATTTCACATCGCAATGTTAAAGTAGAGTTCACCCAAAATTTAAATTCTGTCATGATCTACTAACCCTCAAGATGATGGAAAGTCAGGTGATGGTTCATAGTCAACAAAACATTTCTGGAGCTTCACTTGAAACACAACTGTGTGCCTCTAGACAGGGTGTGCACTAAAGTTTTAGCTTCGCTGAGGATTTGGTTTTTCAGAAAGTTGTAAATAACCTCCTTTGAAATGTTAACTTTTGGGGATCTTTCGACACTTAGATCATGGAGCCATTTTATGTGTTTTTTATTGTTGTTGTTGTGTTTAACAGTTTTAAAACAAGTCCCCCAAATTATATCAGCATGAGACACAAAACATCTTTAAAAGGTAAAAAACTAAAAACTAATTTAAAAAGTGATTTATATGTTAACAAAACATACTGTACTTTGGCACAGTTGTGCTTTGAGCTGCATCAAGCAGTTAAGTGTTAAGCAGGTCTAATGTTTACTGTGTCCTCCATCTTAGTTTTGCATGTTGGCATGCTAACATTAGCTGAAAAGTTATGAAAATCATTCTAAAGGGAATGTGTGTGCATCACACTTCATAGCAATCCACCCCATAGTTGTTGAGTTGTGACTCATAACCACAATGTTAACCTCATGGTGGCACTAGAAGAAGAGTCAGGGGATCATCGAGTCATCAGGAGTCATCATGTCAGCCATGAATGTTGAGATATATTCAAAGACTAACATTGCCATCTATTCCTGTCGGTAGCTAAAACATGAGTTATGAGTGAGATTCAGAAACGCTTTAATTGGTCTCACATGTCCAGATATTGAAGTTTAGTTTGACATTTCAAGTTTCAATCTTCAAATCATGAGAAGATGTGGTCTCTGTGAAGAAGAAGTAGGAGAAGAAAGTGTCAAGCAGAGGGTGCATGGGTGGGTATGTCAGGACCGTGACACATCTTTGTGCTGTACAGTTTTTGACCTCTGAGGAACACTTTTGGAACAACTCTGTACTCTCACTGTTGTTTGAGATGAAGACCTCCCAGCTGCCCTGTGTAGCTTTGGGCATCAAAAATGGCTTCCAGGGACATGTGACCTCCAGGTTCAAAGGTCAAGGTTCAGGCAGCCCAGACTCACCTTCCCCTCCCTGATGCCGAGGACAAAGCTCACATTGAGTCAAGGCTCTGGAAGCTGTTGAGATTTAGTGATATTCTGTCAGGCCATTTCTGCTTCAGCTTAAGAAAACAACTGTATGTTTTCTGACTGGACAGAGAGCTGCTGTTCATTCACTTGTAAGATTACTATTTTCTCCTGTACTTCAGGTATAATACCCAGCTCTGTCTTATGTGTATCTCAAAATGGATGATGGAGTTCCGCCTTCAACTCCATCTCTCTAAGACACACTTTGCCTTTTAGGGCTGTGTGACATGTAAGTTGATGGTAAGAGAAACATAATAAAATAAGTGGTCGTCAATCCAAAACAGTGGTCCTCGATTACACTATGAGTTACCTGAAATGCTGGATGACTCTGAGCCTAGGCTACCAAAAACAGCCTGCTGCAAAAATTTAGTGTCAAATTTCATAGTTTGGCTGCTGCTATGCCCCAAATCTACAAACTAACCATTCAGAATATGACATGATATCACACAGAATACATTAGCTGGTACATCATTTCTAAGGGTATTTTTAAAATAAATTTAAGGGGAAAAAACTTGAACAAAAAGGATGTAGGCAAAACAAAATAGAGATTTGTGTTTTTCCTCACAGTATTCCAAACTAATGTGTTATTTTTGTTTTACTCCTCCACATATCCTCCTCTGCATCCCCATCCCTCCAATCCTGCTCCTTGACTATCTACTTCCCTCCTTGTATTCTTCACACTCCCTTCCTCTCCTCACTTCCTCTCCTCCCTTTATCGCTTACCCTTCGTCAATGCCAGCTGTTGTTTGGGAGGTTGCGAGTGGAAGGTCTGCAGGTCAGGACCCAGGCAGGACCTTGGCAGTCAACAGCCTGGATGAAAGCTGTATTGTGAATGGAGGAGAAAGTGCATGAGACATTTTAATGGATCACTTGTGTTTATTATCTTATACTGAATATTTTCACTGTTACTGCTTTATATATATATATATATATATATATATATATATATATATATATATGATGGACTAGAGGACATAAGAGTCTTGAGTGCATGTCTCCAAAATGTCAAAAAAAAAAAACATCCTATCTCACAATAAAAACCAAGTTAGAAAAATATCCTGGATCCACACCAAAAGTTAATGGGGTCTATTCTAGGTTGAGACCCATCCTCCATTCAAGTTTTGTGGAAATATGATTTGTAATTTTTGTGTAAACCTGGTCGCAAACCAACTAACAAACATTTCAGTGTAAGTATTCCAAAATCTAAATGTGCAATATTTTTGAAAGTAACACTTGTTATTGATATTTCATAAAAAAAGAAAAAATCTCGGGAATTCCTTCAAGTACCACTGGAGGGAGCCACAGTTTGCGAACAGTGATCTAAACACATTCATTCCCCCCAGAGGATGAACCCGTTCCATTTGGGCTCTTTCATCTACCACCAACATCAGGCAAAAATTTCACATCCACACAAAATGTTTTTGAGCATCTTCTTCCTCTCTGGGGGATGAACCATTTTGATTGTATTGACCTTGTGGCCTGTTTTTCTTGCACCACTTTCAGGACAAACCACATTTACTCCTGACTGAATTTTATGGATTCAAAAGGTTCAAAATACATATATTACATATACAAGTACTACATTTGAACATTTATAAAAACACACAACCAATACAGGTTCTAGATTCCCAAAGACAGATGGAAAACACACACACACACACACACACGCACACACACACACACACACACAAAACAAAACTCTCAGCCAGCCCAGCTCAGCTTAAAGATGTTTTCAGCTGTTGCTGTGCTGTATAAGTGACTCTTTGTTCCCTAAGAGCTTTGGGCTTCTCCCCCTTCCCTCTTCCTCCCCTATTACCACCTATCTATCTCACACCCCCCATTACAACCTCTCTACCTTCACCCTAACCTTCAGTCCACCTCACCCAGCCTCACAACCTTCTCCACCTTCCCTCTGTCAAAATAAAATGTCTTTACTAAGTGATCATTAGATTCGCTGCACGTCTTGGCTTCACCAGTCTTCCATCTGGGTTGTGTGTTACGGTACTTTGGAGTACCCGCTGCAAATTAAAAATGATGCAACTGCTAAAAATGTGACCATGATCTGACCTTTAGTGAGTTGGCATTATCCTGATACAGGACACAAATAGTGAATCTCTTGAATCAGCAACAATTTCATTTTAGCTTTAAATGATTAGGCTGGCAATGTATATTTTATTGTTGTCAACAAACTCCATAAATATATCAACAACATCAACATGCTTCATCCACGCTGGACCATTCTGCCTGTGGCCCCAAGCTCTTTGCATCCTGTTAAGGAGCTAAAATGGCTCACATTTTCATTTTTCCAAAAAAGCTCACTAATTTCTTAAAACAGCTGGACGCTTAAAAAACATTACTTAAAAAAGTTTTTAAAAAAGTGAACATTACAGGGCAAGTTTTTAGGGAGGATTGATACACTTTTGGTGTTCCAGTCAGTATTTACAGCACTGTAAAAGATTAATTGGAAATGCACGTCAGTCAGTGATACAGTCTCATTCACCGATGTTTTCTGGGACATCATTGGAGCTGTGGCACCAGAATAGTTTCCATTATGCCAGTTTAAAGGAGAACTTCGGTCGATTTAAACATGCAGCTTCATTGCTCAAGCTACCCTTGATTTGCCAGTACCGAAGACGCGAACAAATTTGGTCCAGCCATTACAGAGCTCCGTGAACGGAGATGTAGCATTGAACGCTAACAGCATGGGGTCAGAACTTTACACTGTGTTTTAAGCGTCTTAACATGCTCCACATCTCACACCAAAAGTTATGCAACATCAGCAGACACCTTAGCACACAGCACTGTAGCGTGTATGACTCAAAATGAATAAAAAAGTAGTTAAAACAGTGTGTTTGTGCAAGGAGCTACTTACCTGTTTGTTGACATCCGTGTGCTCCGGTAGCTAGACCAAACTAGCATATCCATCGAGTGTGCACTTAACAGGCTTAACAGGCTATTGTAAGGCTCATGGCTCATGACAGGCTGTAACATGGACATGTACATTATGAACATAAGCACGAAAATGCTGGAATACGTTTCCGTCTCCGCCAGTGAGGGAGTAAGTGCACGCTCGACAGATTGACTAGTTTGGTCTAGCTACCGGAAGACACGGATGTCAACAAACAGGTAAGTAGCTCCTTGCACAAACACACTGTTTTAACTACTTTTTTATTCAGTTTGAGTCATACACGCTACAGTGCTGTGTGCTAAGGTGTCTGCTGATGTTGCATAACTTTTGGTGTGAGATGTTGAGCATGTTAAGACGCTTAAAACACAGTGTAAAGTTCTGACCCCATGCTGTTAGCGTTCAATGCTACTTCTCCGTTCACGGAGCTCTGTAATGGCTGGACCAAATTTGTTCGCGTCTTCGGTACTGGCAAGTCAAGGGTAGCTTGAGCAATGAAGCTGCATGTTTAAATCGACCGAAGTTCTCCTTTAAACTGGCATAATGGAAACTATTCTGGTGCCACAGAGCTCCAATGATGTCCCAGAAAACATCGGTGAATGAGACTGTATCACTGACTGACGTGCATTTCCAATTAATCTTTTACAGTGCTGTAAATACTGACTGGAACACCAAAAGTGTATCAATCCTCCCTAAAAACTTGCCCTGTAATGTTCACTTTTTTAAAAACTTTTTTAAGTAATGTTTTTTAAGCGTCCAGCTGTTTTAAGAAATTAGTGAGCTTTTTTGGAAAAATGAAAATGTGAGCCATTTTAGCTCCTTAACAGGATGCAAAGAGCTTGGGGCCACAGGCAGAATGGTCCAGCGTGGATGAAGCATGTTGATGTTGTTGATATATTTATGGAGTTTGTTGACAACAATAAAAATATACATTGCCAGCCTAATCATTTAAAGCTAAAATGAAATTGTTGCTGATTCAAGAGATTCACTATTTGTGTCCTGTATCAGGATAATGCCAACTCACTAAAGGTCAGATCATGGTCACATTTTTAGCAGTTGCATCATTTTTTAATTTGCAGCGGGTACTCCAAAGTACCGTAACACACAACCCAGATGGAAGACTGGTGAAGCCAAGACGTGCAGCGAATCTAATGATCACTTAGTAAAGACATTTTATTTTGACAGAGGGGAAGGTGGAGAAGGTTGTGAGGCTGGGTGAGGTGGACTGAAGGTTAGGGTGAAGGTAGAGAGGTTGTAATGGGGGGTGGGAGATAGAGAGGTGGTAATAGGGGAGGAAGAGGGGAAGGGGGAGAAGCCCAAAGCTCTTAGGGAACAAAGAGTCACTTATACAAGCAGCAGCAACAGCTGAAAACATCTTTAAGCTGAGCTGGGCTGGCTGAGAGTTTTGTTTTGTGTGTGTGTGTGTGTGTGTGTGCGTGTGTGTGTGTGTGTGTGTGTTTCCATCTGTCTTTGGGAATCTAGAACCTGTATTGGTTGTGTGTTTTTATAAATGTTCAAATGTAGTACTTGTATATGTAATATATGTATTTTGAACCTTTTGAATCCATAAAATTCAGTCAAGGAGTAAATGTGGTTTGTCCTGAAAGTGGTGCAAGAAAAAACAGGCCACAAGGTCAATACAATCAAAATGGTTCATCCCCCAGAGAGGAAGAAGATGCTCAGAAAACATTTTGTGTGGATGTGAAATTTTTGCCTGATGTTGGTGGTAGATGAAAGAGCCCAAATGGAACGGGTTCATCCTCTGGGGGGAATGAATGTGTTTAGATCACTGTTCGCAAACTGTGGCTCCCTCCAGTGGTACTTGAAGGAATTCCCGAGATTTTTTCTTTTTTTATGAAATATCAATAAACAAGTGTTACTTTCAAAAATATTGCACATTTAGATTTTGGAATACTTACACTGAAATGTTTGTTAGTTGGTTTGCGACCAGGTTTACACAAAAATTACAAATCATATTTCCACAAAACTTGAATGGAGGATGGGTCTCAACCTAGAATAGACCCCATTAACTTTTGGTGTGGATCCAGGAATATTTTTCTAACTTGGTTTATTATTGTGAGATAGGATGTTTTTTTTTTTTGACATTTTGGAGACATGCACTCAAGACTCTTATGTCCTCTAGTCCATCATATATATATATATATATATATATATATATATATATATATATATATATATATATATATATATATATAAAGCAGTAACAGTGAAAATATTCAGTATAAGATAATAAACACAAGTGATCCATTAAAATGTCTCATGCACTTTCTCCTCCATTCACAATACAGCTTTCATCCAGGCTGTTGACTGCCAAGGTCCTGCCTGGGTCCTGACCTGCAGACCTTCCACTCGCAACCTCCCAAACAACAGCTGGCATTGACGAAGGGTAAGCGATAAAGGGAGGAGAGGAAGTGAGGAGAGGAAGGGAGTGTGAAGAATACAAGGAGGGAAGTAGATAGTCAAGGAGCAGGAGTGGAGGGATGGGGATGCAGAGGAGGATATGTGGAGGAGTAAAACAAAAATAACACATTTAGTTTGGAATACTGTGAGGAAAAACACAAACTCTCTATTTTGTTTTGCCTACATCCTTTTTGTTCAAGTTTTTTCCCCTTAAATTTATTTTAAAAATACCCTTAGAAATGATGTACCAGCTAATGTATTCTGTGTGATATCATGTCATATTCTGAATGGTTAGTTTGTAGATTTGGGGCATAGCAGCAGCCAAACTATGAAAATTTGACACTAAATTTTTGCAGCAGGCTGTTTTTGGTAGCCTAGGCTCAGAGTCATCCAGCATTTCAGGTAACTCATAGTGTAATCGAGGACCACTGTTTTGGATTGACGACCACTTATTTTATTATGTTTCTCTTACCATCAACTTACATGTCACACAGCCCTAAAAGGCAAAGTGTGTCTTTAGAGAGATGGAGTTGAAGGCGGAACTCCATCATCCATTTTGAGATACACATAAGACAGAGCTGGGTATTATACCTGAAGTACAGGAGAAAATAGTAATCTTACAAGTGAATGAACAGCAGCTCTCTGTCCAGTCAGAAAACATACAGTTGTTTTCTTAAGCTGAAGCAGAAATGGCCTGACAGAATATCACTAAATCTCAACAGCTTCCAGAGCCTTGACTCAATGTGAGCTTTGTCCTCGGCATCAGGGAGGGGAAGGTGAGTCTGGGCTGCCTGAACCTTGACCTTTGAACCTGGAGGTCACATGTCCCTGGAAGCCATTTTTGATGCCCAAAGCTACACAGGGCAGCTGGGAGGTCTTCATCTCAAACAACAGTGAGAGTACAGAGTTGTTCCAAAAGTGTTCCTCAGAGGTCAAAAACTGTACAGCACAAAGATGTGTCACGGTCCTGACATACCCACCCATGCACCCTCTGCTTGACACTTTCTTCTCCTACTTCTTCTTCACAGAGACCACATCTTCTCATGATTTGAAGATTGAAACTTTGAAATGTCAAACTAAACTTCAATATCTGGACATGTGAGACCAATTAAAGCGTTTCTGAATCTCACTCATAACTCATGTTTTAGCTACCGACAGGAATAGATGGCAATGTTAGTCTTTGAAATATATCTCAACATTCATGGCTGACAGATGATGACTCCTGATGACTCGATGATCCCCTGACTCTTCTTCTAGTGCCACCATGAGGTTAACATTTGTGGTTATGAGTCACAACTCAACAACTATGGGGTGGATTGCTATGAAGTGTGATGCACACACATTCCCTTTAGAATGATTTTCAATAACTTTTCAGCTAATGTTAGCATGCCAACATGCAAAACTAAGATGGAGGACACAGTAAACATTAGACCTGCTTAACACTTAACTGCTTGATGCAGCTCAAAGCACAACTGTGCCAAAGTACAGTATGTTTTGTTAACATATAAATCACTTTTTAAATTAGTTTTTAGTTTTTTTACCTTTTAAAGATGTTTTGTGTCTCATGCTGATATAATTTGGGGGACTTGTTTTAAACTGTTAAACAACAACAACAACAATAAAAAAACAACATAAAATGGCTCCATGATCTAAGTGTCAGAAAGATCCCCAAAAGTTAACATTTCAAAGGAGGTTATTTACAACTTTCTGAAAAACCAAATCCTCAGCGAAGCTAAAAACTTTAGTGCACACCCTGTCTAGAGGCACACAGTTGTGTTTCAAGAGTGAAGCTCCAGAAATGTTTTGTTGACTATGAACCATCACCTGACTTTCCATCATCTTGAGGGTTAGTAGATCATGACAGAATTTAAATTTTTGGGTGAACTCTTACTTTAACATTGCGATGTGAAATTTAGATGAATGGATGCTTTATTCTTTAAACCGAAATAATTCCAGCAAAAGCAATATGAAACGAAATAGTATTAGTTACTGAGATTAAATATAACCATAGTCTTACTTTTCACGGTTAGGGTTAGGGTTAGGGTGAGGAGGGGCAGGGGACAAGGAAGGACATATATCTGATTGTTGATGTTTGATATACAATGGAGCACTTTAATGTAAAAACTATATCCTTTACAGACAAGGAATATGTAATCTAATGTTAAAGTGGTGTTTTTTTCCCAGACATATGTATATTTTATGTAAATGTATGTTAAACATGACAAAGCATTTATGCTGAGATCTAACCCCTAACCCTAACCCTAACATTATGGATTTGACCTAACATTCCAGTAATGCAGCACAAAACATTTCTGTAACAACAATGTTTTGGAATGTTTTGGAGCTTTCGATCATCTCACATGAGCTTGATCAGAAGTGCTCAGAAAAAAGATCTGCTTTATTTTGTGTTTCATAAGATTCACAGGATTTGTTGACATGGGGTTTTTGCTTCAGACTTAAAAGAGATAAGATCCTTAAGATACAAGACTGAATATCAAATGTATGAAATGTTTGCTTTATTCTGCCACTGTGGTTCTTACAGGCCTCTCCTCTCTCCTCTTGTGACAGCCTGAGAAAGGTGAGTATGGTGTGTTTGACCTTTGACATGCACAGAGGTCACATGTCCCCAGAGGCTTGGACCTGGGCAGTGGAAGTGAAGGAAGCTGACTCAGGATCGAGGGTTTGACCAGGCGCTAATTTTTTGGTTACTGATGTATTCAGTCTGGATGTGAAGCACAACTTTCCCCTCATATGAATACATAGCGCTTCATGACACATTGTCTGAAACATAAAAACGGCTTCCATGTGTTTGACGATTGGAAAAGCAAACAATGGGCCTCAGGTAAGAACAGATTTGTTTTGAAGTGGCACCCGCAAACTTGTTGATTTTAGCAGTTTTTTCATTTTTAGAATTTTCTCCCTAATGGAAAAAAAACCCCAAAACAGTTTTATGATGCTTAAATCTGATTGCAGACAGAGGTCTCAGATATGTATACATTTCACTGGCATGAATGTTTTAGCAAAACAGCACACAGTTAGGTAGATAATGCTTATACTTCAACACCTGCTGCTTTACGCAGATACCTGCAAGGGTGAACACCCTCCACTCGAGCCCACAGTGCAACATCACCTGTAACGTGCGGTGGAAACACAGCATAAGAGACTTACAACCAACCTGAAGCTTATGTCTTTTTTAGCTTCACTGGAAATGTCTCAACTTAGTGTCAAATCTTCCATATACGTAAAGATGAGACCAGAGTAGGTGGATATCAGCAGCCTGCAGTGTATAGTGCAGTAGTATTAGGACTGGAGGAAGCAGGTAGCTGCAGCACCATATAAAACACAGATGCGAAGAGGAAGTTTCTATCACAGAACTGACAGGCTGAGGGTCTGTGAATGGGGCTTAGACTTATCTCACTGAGCACAGTGGTGTTGGCTTTACTGCTTGACTTGTCCATATCCTGACTGAAAGACTGCTAAGAAAAGGAAAGTTGCAACACAGAATTGAAACATTATGAGGATCTGTGAGGGATTTGGTTTTGTTCATTGTTCACTTAGAGCCCCGTGGCTTGACTTAACTGCTTGAGTTGGACTTTCATTAGTTGGTCACTTCCGATGAGTGATGCCTGGACCACCCAGACATCAGATTAGTTATGCTGTGAGGCTGTGCTGCGTCATCTCTGATCTGGGCAAAAAGGTTTGGGAGCCAGTCCTTTTGTGTTCATAAAAGTTGACATTGTGATTACATCTTTCGATCACGTACTGTAGTCCTTGTTGTCGACTTGTTGAAGCTATACTGCCACCAAGAAGCTATCTAATAAACACTACTGAAGCTAAGATCGGTCAATTAATTATCGATTGAGTAAAAGACAATGTATATTACCTCTGAACATTTTGAATGTCTTACTTGTTTATTATTGAACTTTTATTAAATTAATATAATATAAATTATTAGCTGTTCCGTATTTAAAAATAATGAGTTACAAGGAACAGCATATTAAAGTGAAATTTTAATGTTTTCATCTCTGTTTCTACGATGTAATCTTTCACATCCACATTCATCTGGTTTTATCACTATGTATATTTCCATCTCACTTCAGTACAAACAATCAGAGGCTTCTTCCTCCAGCTTCCTCCTGTTGACCACGAAATAGTATATAGACGTTGTGGCTCACGCTGAAACAAAAGGCTGACATCCTGCTGTGAATAATGTGCTAATTAGATTTGGCCCGTGGTTGTTGCTGTAATCAAATCTGTACGGTGCTGCAAGGCTGAGAGGCTGAAACCTGACCTGAAATCCAAAATATGCACTTGGACCGTTTCTCTGTTTCCTCTCAAGTCCTGGCACGCTGCGCTGTCTGTCCACTCCAGGTGTGTGTGTGTGTGCATGAAAGAGAGAGTATGCTTTACATGTGTTTTTATTAATGTGAGCATATGGATTTGTGCACCTTTTCGCTCGTCATTTTCTTGTTCTTTCCTACTGTGCTCTAGTGTTCTGTATTTCGATGGCACATTATTTTCTGTTTTGTTCCTATGTTCAACTAATCAACTCAATTAAATTAGTCAATTAAGCTCTACTAAGCTACCTTCCTGCTCAGTTTGACTTTACTCACTTTTATTCTACTCAAATCCACTCCGTCTCAATTTATTCTACTCTATTAAGCTCTTGGTGAGTTCTATGTTGGGGGTAAATGGAGAAAAGTAGAGAAACAAGACCAAGAATCTACCGCTATACTAGCAGCTCTGTGAAGCAGCATCTACCGAGGCATAGCTGAATGCTAATGTTAGCATAGGCTCATAATGACAATGCTAACGGTGCTTTAAGTTTACCTTGGAAGTTACAATTCAGAGCTGAATATGACGTAAAACCTGAGATGACCGTGTTCCATAAGTGGTCAGAAAACCACGTTTAGCCACTGTTACTGCTGCTATTTTTAGCAAGTTCGTTTTTTTAGTTTTGTGAAAACAAACTTCGTAGCAACGGGTTCACAGATAGAAGTTGGACAGTACTGTGAGTACGACTGATTTATTGAAACAGACATAAGACAGAAGTGCTAACAAAAAACATATTCTACAGCTCCCATAGCTGTTGATACGCATAGCAGCCATTTTGGATTTTGAGGTTGGGGTTGGTGAGGGCGTTCCAGTTGAAAGTCTTATGTGGTTATGTCAGATGAGTTTTAGTTTAAAACATAAAAAATCAACTAAAATTATCAACAGAATTTGAAAAAAAGTTAGCAAGCTAGCCAGCTAGCTCCTGTAATTACATTAATGTCATATAATTATATGTAATTTGGGTAATACAAAAGTAATATATAATGTTTATACAATAATCTATTATTTAACATATTTTGCAAATATTACTAAATAACATACTGTACTTTTGTCATATTTTTTACAACATCCCAGCTGACACTTGACGTTGATGCAACATTAGAACAACGTTGTACTCCAACGTTAGATTACCATTGGATTATGATATGGATTTGAAAATTGGGTTTACGTTAAAACTTACCGTCAGCCCTGAACGTTAAATAGACATTGGATTTTTTACGTAGGCTTGATGTCAACCTTTACCATTAAATAGACATCGGATTTTGTGTGTAGGCTTGATGTCAACCTTTTGCGTTAAATAGACATTGGATTTTAGTTGTACTCCAACGTTGGATTACTATTGGATTATGATATTGATTTGAAAGTTAGGTCAATGTCAAACCCTAACGTTGGCCTGATGTCAAGCACCAACGCTAAATACACATTGGATTTTAGTTAGACTCTAACGTTGGATGACCATTGCATTATGGTTGTGTATGAAAATCATATTTACGTCATATCCCAACGTTGACATTACATTAACTTCCTGTGTTACAGAGATCTTGGATTATGTTTGGACTCTACGTTGAATACAATTGTTTTAGTGTATATATATATATATATATATATATATATATGTATATATATATATACACTAAAACACTAAAACAGAAATCGGTAAGAAACATTTATTAAATGTAAAGAACAAAAAAACATTGTGCAAACATGCATATACAAAATTGGTGTCTCTTTAAATAAATAAAAATTAACATTAAAATTAAAGAGAAGACACATTCAAATGAAAATAAAAAACAATTCAAATATCAACATTCAAGCAACAACAAAACAAACTTTTCAAAGAGCATCTGAACTATCTTAACAGCTTAACAGGAGCTTTACTGCTCCTCACTCCCATCATCCACCTATTTTCTCCCGCCCTTTTGCCTATCCGGGGCAAATTTGAGATGCTCGCCGATCACCCGATGAATGTTGATCTCCGAGTCGGGCGTGCTCCTCTGGACACTATCTGTAAGATATGAAATAAGGTTGGCTGTAGAAAGCAGTGAAAATATTCAGCTGCAGATGCTCTAAACAGGGTCTCTGCAGGTTTGAACAAGTCAGATTTAAGACTTTTTAAGACCACTTTGAAGACCTACACGAAGTACGAAAATGTAGGGAAAAATAAAATCCCCGAATTACTTTTAAAAAATAACTAAATGTATTGCCATTCACAGAGCAACTCAAACAAGAACTGAGCGAATACCCACTGGAGCCTGCTGGTGAAGCCAAACCACCATTACTGGCAAACAATCATCTCGTGCAGGCACGTCGGTTCCGGTATCAACTTAAAAGTCAATACAGGAATATTCTTGTGCTCCAAGGAAGATATCCACCATGTTTCATCTCAATCCGTCGAGTGGTTGACACAGTGTTACAGACACAGAGTGACAGACAGAGATTTGGATCACTATAGTATAGATGTGCTTTTTTACCTATCACAAAAGAGTAGAGCCGGAGCTTCCCAAATGAAAGCTTCCTCTGAGGTCCCCTTCCACACAAATTGTACTGGGCCTGTAGGTTTTGGCTCATCAACCTGTAGGTACAAAAGGAAATTTGAATACAATTATACAGAAGCCATTGTCAAGTCACCAAACAGCTAGCGTCCTCCTAACAATTAAAAAATATCAGCATTAAAATTCTCAGGCGAAAACGGCCTCTGTCTTTTTTTTTTCTTTTTTTAACTTCAACCATGTTAACTTTTTGGGGGGATAACTCACCAGAACAGATTCAGTAAGGTCTACCTCTTTGGTTTCCAGCCGTCTTTGCCTCATGCACGCACAAGTTTCTTCTTCTTCTCATGTGTTTAATGTGTTTACCACCTATTTCAGGGAGCATTACCGCCACCTACAGAGCCGGATGTAGGACAAGAGACAAGCCAGTGAGGAGAGTGTGTGTGCAGACTCAGGAGGGTGGCAGTTACAGTTTGTTTTTCAAAATAAATAAAAAAAAAAAAAATTTACATTACTACTTTACTACTCTACTACTTCCTTCACCTCTACTCTAGATTTTCTAAATTAAATGTCAGTGCTCTCCTCACCTCCCATATGTACTCCATTATCACACGTTGCACAGATTCAGTTTCCCCACACTGTTCACATTTCCCATCTGCATCTGAATAAGGTGGATTGTCAGCCTGTATTGGAACTCCCAATATTTGCCACTCTTCTCACCTTTATCTTCTTTAAGTATTTTTTTAAACATCAAAGAAAATGTTCAGAAATATGATATATTTGAAAAATGTTCCTGAAATAAGTGTCTTTAAAATAATTAATACATTATGTGAGACAGCCATCAACATGTTTTTTTTATTATCAAAAATATAACTGTCACACAGTATTAAAGTCATTTCCACCATTTCTTGTGTAGCCTACTTGCACTCCTGTTACAGACTATTACAGTCTGTAATACTTATTCTAAACTGCATATAGTAATTTATAGGCTATTACCTTTTAATGTAGGCTATTTTAGGACCATTGTGAGTGCTACAATACAAGAGGTGTTCCCGAACAAAATTTAGTTGTAGCCACTTGTTGCAATGACAATAAAGCTTCTTATATCACTGCAAAAAATTCTATGACAGATTGTATGGATGGTTTGTATGGCAATGACATAAAAGCAAAGAGCAATTTTCAATTTCATCAACAACTCTTGAAGAAAAATCAAGGTAAATATAGCCTACTGTCTGAATTCTACGTAGCTTTTAGGTTGACTAGACGTTGGATATTGGTTGCTTGTCAACATAACTTAAAATCAACTATATATCAACGTCAGCTTGGAGTTTGATTTTGACGTTTATATGTTGTCAATATAACGTTGAAAAAACGTTGGGCTTTGGTCAAAAGACCTACAACTGAATGTCGGAATTCTACGTATATTTTGCGTAAACTGGTGAGGTTGACTAGACGTTGGATGTTGGTTGCTTGCCAACATAACTTAAAACCAATTAACTCACAACGTAAGCTTGACATTGTAATTTTATGTTAAAATTACGTCAGCTTTAGACGTTATCTCAACGTTCACTTTTAGTTGGTTAACGTTGCAACCCATATCCAACCAAAGACCAACGTTAATACAAGGTCCTGTGTCAGCTGGGATATGATAATTGGTATATTTGTAAATGTACTGTATAGATAATATAACATGTTATACATAATGTAATACATTGAAAGTACATTATATGAAATACATGTTTCAATACATATGAAAAAGAAACCAATTTTAAACTTAAGTCTGTTTCAATACTTTATATCAGTTAATGTGTAATTACAAGGTGAATAGATTAATTAATTTACACAAATAATATAAAGAAAACTAGAATGTTAAAATATTGGACATATATAGGAAAAATATATTTCTGTTGCTGACTGCTCTGCTCTTCAGTAATGTATGTTCAGGCTGTAAGAGAGTCTCCAGCTGACTGTGCTGTGGATCCACCTGTTCATGGTGCTCAGAGCTGCTTCCTGATCCGGATGTGGGAACGTGAGAATATGGATGACTCTGCAAGGAAAACAAGTTTTTTTCTTTAATCGGAAGAGTCGGTCTTATTATCCTCCGGATGGGTTTGTGGTGGAATGTAGCAGAGCTGGAATTTTGTGCCTCAAATATCTGGGGAACAAAGGATGTGCTCACATCTTGTGTTTTTGTTGGCTTTGTTTTTCCTGGGTTTTGCTGTTAAATGTGGTTTTGGGCTTCGTGCTTGGTGGGCACACAAACTCAACCAAATAAAAATAAAATGTGAGTGTCTGTTAATAGTAACAAATCTCACTTTCCTATGAGTCACCTCATACAGTCTTTTTCACAGCCAAAAACACAAGCACAGGCAGGATGTTGTGGGGTAAATATGAAGTGTTTAGTGGTGGATTGTTTGAAGAGAAGAGCTGTGTAGGAAAACTTTCCAACAATGATTTCTTATTCCAAATATACCCATTAGGTCTGTGAGAGAATTGATCTACATTTATGTAATGGTGTAGATTATAATGTGGATACAGTGCTGTATTGATTTTCAATAAATGTAATTAGGCAGTTTAAATTGCAGGGTCAGATAGTCTGTCATCTATTGCATGTCTGTCCGACCTGGGAGAGGGATCCTGCCTCTGTTGCTCTTCCTGAGGTTAGTTCCATTTATTTATTTATTTTTTCATCACTTGAATTGAGGGTCTAAGGACAGAGGATATTGTTCAATGTACAGATTGTAAAGCCCACTGAGGCATTGTGATTTGATTTGAAAGTGCATCTTAGACAACAGTGAAATTGTAGCCCAGCAGCTAATATGCAGCTCATTCTGTTATCCCAACACAATTCAAACATGACAAGTATAAAGTACGTTGCGCTTAAAAATATGGCATAATCACTTCGTCAAAACAATTTAAAACCAACTACACTACCATTCAAAAGTTTTAGAACACCCCGATTTTTCCAGTTTTTGTTGAAATTAAAGCAGTTCAAGTCCAATTAAAACTGCAAGCAGCGATGATCGGGCCCTCACCGCCAAGGTACATTGGGCTGTGGTGCTGTTGGAGGAAGCGCTTGTAGATGTTTGCATGTGCACGCGTTTCCTGGACATGGTCTGAATGGGTGAAATAACACTTATTTTGATTATGAGGAGCTAGAAAAGAGCCACACAGCCACTAATCATAAGGGAATGCAGAGTAAGTCAATGACATTCAAGAGTCAGCTGTAAGGTTGTGTGTTAACTTCGTTGCATTTAGCAGTATTTTATGTCAACAAGATTTGTGTCTTTAAATCTTTAGGAAACATGATTACAGTTTAGTAGGTATATCTGCAATGGTTTCACAAGTGCCACATGTATTGTTGTGTTAAAAGGCCTTTATCTGGTTTGGTAACATGTTTCATTTCATGGTGGTGGTTGATTAGGAAAGATTGCAGAGGATAATGAGAAATCATGCATGAACATGACGGGTACAGAGATGTTAAAATAACAACAACAACACAATTACCATGAAAATTATCATGGTAATTACTTTAAATTGAGACAATAATTTTGTATTTCATAATTTATTATGTATTATATCATATATATTATAATATATTTAGTGTCAATCCCCGAGGTCGCACTCAGGGATCAACACTTTCTGCCTGCCATGACGGCAACGCGCAGGAGGTGCAGCAGCTAACAAGAGTAGTTCAAAAACCTTCTTTTTCATAAACTCTGTGTACACAAACAATGTTCTCAATGCTCTTGTTCATGAGTAGAGACCCTAGTGATGCTACGAGCAAAGTTTCATGTTGTGTCGAGTCTTCTTAGTGTTATAAAAATAGCGATTTTGATGCTAGCATGTCTTGCCCCATGCACTCCCGTTCAAAATTAACGTGCCAAAAACCGAAACTACGGTAAATCTTAAAAGTGCCTCTTTCGTCGTAATTATGCTTTCACACAAAGGTTTGACTCATATTCAATCCCTAATAAAGCCTCGGTTGCTTTTTGGCAAGAGTTTCGCTTTAAATGTCATTTCCTGGGTCTAACATGGCACTATGACTATGTCTGTATATTGGCCTATGTGTTCAGGGCTGGGCTCTTATCAAACATGCGAAGTTTGGTCCAGATAGGAATGAGGAAGTTGTTTGTTTATAATTTGATGGCCTGCACCGGACGGTATTAAATAATGTACAGTGAAGTTAGAAGAACTCCCTGGACTACAGGTGAAAAATCCCTCCAAGTAATTTGTGGTGAGTTGTTTTGATTATTGATTTGCAGTCCATGCACATCTGGCGGCGGCGCTGTCGCAGGGTGTGCTCACCCTTTAGTTCCATATCATCTTGTAGCGTATGATATGGAGAAAAAACCAATGAATGTTATGTAAATAGGATTATCTTTGTCTGAATTCCTGTGTTCCTATGGATATTACACAGTATTGATGCATGGAGGTGTTCAGGGCGACATCGTATACATGTGTGATGAATTTGGTGTACATGGGAAATTGTATGTTGACGTTATAAGGACTTGATGCTTTATGGCGAAGCATGAAAATGGATCGCACCATGACACCCACCATGTCTGACGTAGGCGAAAGCTTTTGATACGTTTTCATCTTCAAGGTTTGAGGATGATACTGAATGAATTGGAAGTCTGTGTTGTTCACTCTGTAGAAGGAGTTCATTAAAGTACGAGGCATGGAAATGGATGAAAATGGGGGTGAAATGAGAACTTTGAATGAAAATACCCGACTTCCTGTTGGAGTGACAGTTTGGTACCCTGATGTTTTTTGTGCAGCTGGTCATGATACATATGCATACCGAATGTCATTCATGTATGTGCACGTAGGCGGCAGGGCTTGGATTCTTAATTTTCCAGGGGGCACTATAGAGTTCCCTGGTAAAACCTTTAGTCAGCTATCGTCAGGAGGGCATTGGCAATAATTGTACTAAGTTTGGTGTTAATCCGACCAACCAATGTGGAGATATAAAATACTTCAACTTAAAGAGCGCCGCCTTGTGGTCATCAGCCAAAATTTTGCACAGAGCCTCAGGGGCTCATGGGGAAGTAGAAACCTGCGTTTGATGTCATTCGAACACACCGATGTCGAGATATGGGAGACTTCCTGTTTTGAGCAAAACTAACTTGACTTGAGTATTGTTTGGAATATCAGAATTGTTTTAATAACTTTTTGTCAGGAGGGTCCACAGATGCTGTGTGCAAAGTTTTGTGCAAATCGGTGAAATTGCCTGGGAGGGGGTTGAAAAAGTAGTTTTGCAAAATTTTGCGAATTGCTGAAAAAAAAATGATGGCGGAAATGGGCATGGCCTTTATCACGAGATTCAGCGGAATTGCGGGAACGTGTGGATATAAGGTTTTTGAATGTGCAACAAAGTATATGGGAGTTATGAGCCCAAACGTGCTTTCCTTGATTATAGCGCCACCTAGTGGTGAAAATTGACAACAAAAATAGATTATAAAAATTTTCGGCAGGTGTGACCTATATTCCAAGTTTGGTGAGTTTTGGGGTATGTTCAGGCAGTGAAAAATGCGCTAATTTGGGACAAAAAGTCATCACCACAAAAACAATAGGGACCTCGCAGGTCAAGACCTGCTCAGGCCTTAATGAATAGCTGGAAATAGTACAAAAGTAACTGCTGAACTGCCAGAGGTTAAAAAAAGGTAAGTTTACCCAAAACTGAAAAATAATATACATTTCAGAATTATACAAAAAGGCCTTCTTCAGGGAACAAGAATGGGTTAACAACTTAAGACTGTTCTGCAGCAATGGAGGTTGATCAAGCCTTGAAAGTTGGTGCTACCAATTCCTACAGGTGTCCCAACTTGTCTAGATTACTTAAAACCCTCTCTGTCTGCATAAAAGTAGTGGAACACACTGTGATACCATACCCTCGTGAGCATTATTAACAGTACTGTCCGCAGTGTGTGACATCAACAGTCAAACACGGAGGAGGAAGCGTGATGGTCGGGGGCTGTTTTGCTGGATCAAGGGTCAGTGATTTGTAGTGAAAAGCAACCTGAACCAAAACGGCTACCACAGCATTCTGCAGTGCCATGCAGTTCCATCTGGTATGTGCCTAGGTGGTCCTAGCAAAGATAATGACCCAAAACATAAGTCCAAGCTACGCCAGTACTACCTTAGGAAAAATGAACAAGATGGCAAGCTTGAAAACGTGGAGTGGCCAGCACAGTCTCCAGACTTAAACCTCACCGAGCTGGTTTGGGATAAACTAGACAGAAGAGTGAAAGCAAAGCAACCTCCAAGTGCCACACACTTGTGGGAACTTCTGCAACAGAGTTGGGAAGAACTTTCTAAAGAATATTTGATTTCCATTGTATAGAGAATGCCTCGAGTGTGTTCAGCTGTTATATCCGCCAAAGGTGGCTACATTTTAATGAGTCAAAAGTTTAGAATATATTTTGGTTTATAAATTGATTCCATGATTTCTTTTTTAACTTAAATTGTTTATTTGTTCTATGCTTTCATTTCAGAGCACAATAAGACATTAAATTGCATACATTTAAATAAAAAACTGGAAAAATTTGGGTGTTCTTTTGACCGGTAGTGTATACACAACTTTCTTTCGTACAGTTTCAGTTTTCTACAACTTGTGTGATATTTTCATAGTTTTGTCAATCATTCCACCACAAAAAGTGGCGCTTTTGCCATCTGTGCTGGCAGCTTATAAATAAAGTTCCTAATAAAACAGCATACGGTTTCATACAGTTACAAAGATTACAAAGATCTGAGTACAAACGACATCTCTACAGAGAATGGGAGACGTGAGCAGTCAGATGATCAAACACCCACTTTATTTTCTGACACAGTCTGTCATTAACATGGTGGACATGTTCTCACTCCCAACTCATCAAAAATGGCAGCTTGGTCAGTGGCTTTCAATGTCAACTTATGTCTCTCTACTTTCCTCTCTAGCGTCAGTTTTGCAGCATCCAGTTAGACTTTCAAAATATAGCTTGCTGACAAACATTTCACATATTATGACATTTTGACTTTTATTAATGTTGTATAACAGTCTCTGTTTGGTTAGATTTAGGCTCCAAAACTCCTCGGTTAGGTTCAGGAAAAGATCATGTTTTGAGTTGAAACACTTGGTCACACATATGGCAAGAATCCCAGTGTCTTGGTCCTGCTGGAGCTTCCAGAAAATAATGCTAGAGGAGTAACTACAGATGAAGGGCTGTCTGATTCCAACTTTGACAGTTGAACTGCTGTAATCAGTGTGGTTAAGTGCAATTAAGGGTTAACAGAAAGATTTCAGGTGCAATGACTTTCGCTCAACACAAAATCATGTACTTTAGATGCTCTGAATAAAGTGCTGGCTTCTTTACAGTTTGCTTGATATCTCTGGTTTGATTTCTCATTAGATGTTAGTGCGCTCCCAGATCTCATTTATTACTATGGTGACTAAAATTTTATAACAACTAATAGAAAAGGCATATTAAAACAAGACCCAAGTTGAAATAAACTAGAATTATCTTTATTATCCAACCAGTATAGTTTTCTTCATCAAGATTTTGGTGACATACCTGGTGACATACATAATGAGGAGCCAGATGTTGTTAAGACAGAAAACAAAAAGTCAAAAACAGATAAAGGGAAAAATGGAAATAAAGGGCTATAGAGGGAGTGTTGTTACAGTTTTCTACACTGGGCTTGGGGGTGGTGGTGGTGGGAGGAACAGATTATGCAGAAAACCACTTCCAGAGGAAGTGTGTTTTAATGCTGACAGCGTTCCTGCGGAGGCTGTTATGCTAATCTGCCCCCCTTGTTAAACAGTGAAGAACGTCCACGGTGGAAGAGGGGAAATGCACCATGAAAACCTATAGCTCCGGCCAGCAGAGAGAGGGGGGAGAGAGGGAGGATACAGTGCAGAGGAAGCCCACAGGAAGCAAACACGGCATGTTTTTATCCCTCCAATGCCAACGCTGCTGCACTCTTACCCCATTACTGACCCGTCTGAGGGGGGTGACATCTTGTTTTCAGTGTGGGACTGCATCCGCCCCACCACCCCCTGCACCACCTCCGCCCACATGCACACACAAACACACACACACTCATTTCAGCACCACACCAGATTTTACAGCTGGATGAAGAGCATCAATGGGAGCAGTGAACAAGTGGCCAGACAATGGACATTGCGTCCAGGCCGGCATGCCAACCCAGGATTTCCTGGCTTACACCACAATTTTTTTTTTTTTCTAAATTGACAGACCCTTCAAAATGCACATTAAAGAATGAAACTCTTGCATGTACCAGAAATAAGGGCATGTTGGGTAACCTCACAATCCAGGCAAGTGGTGTAGGTATCAGTTTGCAGGTTGTAGAGGCCAGATATCAGGTGGTTTGTTTTTTACCAACATTATGAGTTACTGGAAGGGTCTGCCTGCCCCAGGACCGGGCAGCTCAGTCAGTCTGACACAACAGGGCTTAAAAAAGCAAACAGAGGCAAAATGAGCGGTGCCTTCAAACGCAAGCGCCACCCCAACATCAAACAGTCTGAATCTGACCCAATCCTCCCTTTCACTGTCGCATGAGCCTGCATGGAAGCTGTCAGGCCTCGTTAACGGAGAGACGCCTACCGCCAGCCTGTCTGCCGTCCCAACCGTCTGACCGCCTGACTGTCGGCGGGTCTGTGCAGCTTTCTGTCTGACATCTCAACCCTGTGTCTGACTGTCTGTTGCCGGATTTCTGTTTGTCCGCACCTCAGCACACAGCTTGTCCCTGAAGGAGCAGAGCATAAAGGTTGCCCCGAGAGTGAAAGCTAAAGAGTAAAATGTTAAGGCTTACAGACAGAGGAGAGGGCCAAACACATCAGATCAAGACAAGGTTATAGTTGCTTCATGCTCTTCCCTCAACAGTCAGTGTGGATCAGTTTATCAGTTTGAAATCCAGGTTGATCAGACATTAATGTTGGTGCAACACTGTGACTACAGCGAGTGAGAGCCTGCATTTTGTGTACCTACTTTTGAGGTTGGAGATCACATTTATTGGTTCATTCAAGGAGACGGGGGCATTAATCCACATAAAACATAATAATCTAAGGAGCCAAAACAAATTAGTTTGTTTTCTTACATCAAAGATTTTGAGCTCATTATAACATTTGAAAAAATACATTTAGATGGAGATTGATTCATCCATGAAACACAATGACAGACTATGCTCACAATGACAATGATAACATTTATATTGTGTGTTCATAGAAGTAGGTCTCAGCAATCAAGCAATATTTTGGTGCAACTTTTATTGAATGATATACACTTCCTGTAACTACTCAGGTTCTGTCAACAAAAAGCTAATAACAACTATTTATTTTATACTTATAGCTTATAAATGATTATGTTTACAGAATTGTTGTACTCATTAAGAACAAACCAAAATAAAGGGAAGCTGAGGCTGAAGAGAGAAACACATTAAGGGTCAGTGCTGCGCCTTTTCCCCCTTCCTTGTTGACACCACAGAGTGGCCCTTGAGCAAGGCTTTTATCCCCAACCGCTCAGACGGTGATAGTACTGAGCAGCTTCCAGGTGTGTAACTGTGTAAATAAGATCAGGGCGTTCCTGCAAAACTTCTCAAATCACCAAAATATTTTTTTTCTTGCTACAAATCGTGGATATGCTGAAACTCTACATTCCTCTATGGGACTTATGTTTTGACAATACTGTGTTTATGATCTGGTTAGGTTTAGGGTTTGGACAACACAACAAACACAACTTGAGACATCCCACGGTTTCCTTAAAAATATCTCGTAGTTACACAATTACACATATTAAACACAGTTTTGAAAAGTGTCATTGGCTTGGCACCTTTCTCATCAGTTTTTGTGACGTTTATTTGGAAAACCTATTCATGTGTCGCTCAATCACCAACATTATCATTCCACTGTGAGACATAACACAAAAACTCACTCCCTCAAGTGACACTCACTGTTCCTTTCACCTTTGATTTCCTGAAAACCCGCTCTGAGTCCTGTGATCTCCTGAGGAGCAGAGCATCAGGGATTCCCTCATCCTTCCTGCCCTCCCTTCCTCTCCTCATCCTTAACTTCCTCCTCCTCTTTGCAGGGGGACATAAGCCTCTTATCGACGGGCTTCAGGGAAGCTGAGTGGCTCACAACCTGTTTAAAATGTATTGCTCTCTCACATATGGCTTTGTAGGTGAGGGACTCTTTTTATCTGTGTAAACAAGATTCATTTGAATGGGAAGTGATGTGTACAGATTGAAAAATCGAGAATTCTTTCCCCATAATCTTGAGAGGTAAAACTAAAATAGATTTAGATCAATAAGTAAAGATGGTCCTTTAAAATTATGTTTAGTTCTCACTTTTTTTTTTTTTTATCTCTCAGATCATGTCAAAGAAAATCAAAGGAACAGCTAAACTACTAAAACACAGATGATAGCTGACCATCTACCAATGAAGTTGAAAAGAAAGCAGTGCCCTCCTCCTGTCGCATAAATCCGGCCTTACAGGTGGCTCAGTCTCGCCCCAGGGAGGTGAAAACTCTCCCTCGGAGAGTAACAGAGGCAGACAGAAGAGGTTTTTGTGCAGAGGGGAAACGAGAGAAGCCGCTGATTACCAGCACCAAAGGCAAAGATCCCTTCATTCTTAAAACCCCCGAGCGAGGCTCTGAGGCCCAACATGCTCCTTTATCCCTCTTGATTTGAAACACAAAAACTCTTCATGAGCATGACTCTGAAGGAAAGGCGGAGATGTGGAGTAAGTTGTGGAAAACAACTCTTAATTGCTCAAAGTAGAAAAAATGGATCTTTAAATTCATTTTGAGTGTCATCAAAATGTTCTGTTCTCTAGTTGGTATGACTTATTTCAAACAAAGCTTTATTGACTCAAATCTGTTTTCTCATTGATTTGTTAACCTTATTGTAACTGTATTGCTAATAACTTATTGATAACTCCAATCAGTCCTTTTCTTTTATGCTTAACCTCCAACCTTAATCCCAATCAGACACTTAACCATCACCTAACCTAAACTCCAACCTTTAGCGGTGACGAGTCAGAACGATGGTTTTTGCGACATCTTTTTTTCAGACGCCTTTTCAACGCTCACCCTTGATGTCACAGTGACATAAAGGGATCAAAGTGAATGTTACTTTGATGTCATGTTACAGCCAGTAAAGTACTTCTTTTGGTTTAAAATTAGTTTTTATGACGGTCACATTTTTTAGTCCATACAGCAAAAGCTACAGGCTGGAAACAAACCTTCAGTCTCAACCTTTAAGTATAGCTTTTGCTTCAAAAAGATGTTTTAAAAATGATTACATCGAATAAACTTTAATCTACACTTTGTCTCAGTTTATGGAGGAATAAGGAAAATGATGAAAAAGCATGAAAAATCTCCCAAATTAGATGAAATGTGGTTTTCCTGGGTTTTATTTATTTATTATTTTCTTCCCATATTGTATATTTTTTAATGACTATATTGTCATCCAGGTAATGTAAAGCAGAACTGTCTTTAACCCAAATAAAAGCTTCCTGAGGTAGCTGGATAACTCTGTAATCCTGCTGGAACCTCGTCCCCTCCACCCCCAGGTGAGGGAGAGATGCTCGGCACAGCGAGCGGACATCCGCACACCGTCATCCTGCAAGAGGGAGGGCAATGACCCGTGCCTGCTTAAACGGCCAGAGGTCAGCCAAAACAGAGGTGTTGGATTCAGACGGGGATTCATTTCAGCGCTGTGTGTACAGAGATTCTCTGAGCCCCGACCTGCAGACTCTTGAAAGGACGTCATTGTTCTGTATGAATCTGGAACCTCCTTCTCTGACTCACTGTTTTCACTTTCATTTAAGGCTAATAGTTGTGAGGAAAAGGTTGCTGATTATGATTGAACAAAGTCTAAATCTTTTTTTAAAAAAGGAAAAAACACTTGGATTCTTGATTCTGATTCTTATTTTCCCCTAATTTCACAGTTAATACCAATAAATGTAATGTTTTGAGGCTTGGGCAGACAAGAGTTTATTTGAAGTATGCTAACGGAGAAGATAATCACCCCCATTTAATTTCAGCTGTACTTAAGAGGCGGCAGTAGCACGTTCAAAGAAGTATCAACAAAGAAATTACATAAACCTGCAGTAAATGATTTCTTTCTGGTCTATTGGGAGGAGCAGAAACAAATTGTGAACACAACATTTGCACATCATCACAAAAAATTGCATCCTTTTAAAAAAATAACCCCTTAGCGCTGCAACTAACAATTATTTTCTGGATCCATTAATCTGGTGGTAATTTACTCAATTAACTAATTCATTATTTGGTCAACAAAATCTTGATAAATAATGAGAACTGATCTTTCAAACTGTTTGTTTTATACAACCAACAGTCCAACATCACATACGAAAAAGAAAAGCATCAAATCATCACATCTGAGAATTGATTGACCAATCAACTAACTGGATCAGCCTTAAACACCTAGTAATCGTCATGCTCTAACAGATGGTCATTTTGATTTATCTGATAATAATAGAATAACTTAATTTAAATCGCACCGTTCAAAACAGAGTTTACATGGTGCTTTGAAAGACAACGCAAATACAGGAAGCTTAGCAGGATAAACAGAAACAAGCCCAGGACTAAGGAAAGTTTAAACAAGAGGGCAAAACACAAGATGTCAACGTGAGTACATAAAAATAAAATCATTTAGAGCGATAAAGGCAAAATCATACTAAAGTGAAACTAAAAAAAGAATGCACTTTTATTTTTTGTATCATATGCAGAGTGCCCAACCCCTATGGATTTACAAGACATCAAAGATACTGTTGCAGTGGTCAAACAGTTAATTATTTTTCATTATAAAATTACAAATTATGTTGCAGCTCGCTCTTCAACAAAACATTCTGCTCCCTCTCCCCTATCTCTTTCATAATCATCCAACCCAAAACAACCCATTGTCACTGACAGGACAGCAAAGCAAGAGATGAAGCTCATTCTCAATTTCACCCAGCTCACATGACAAACAAAGTCTGTCCTCCTCTGCAACGAATGGCACTAAACCTGCTGGTCTGCAATGAAAGAACGATAAAAAGAAGACGTCACATAGGAGCAATTAGAAACAGATAAACAGATTGAGAACAGTAAAAAGATAAAAAAGGTAATCAATCAGAGCAGTCTCTGGATGTAGCTAATATCAGTGTTCAGTGCAAACAGTGTCCACGTTTTGTACGCTGTGTTCCTAAACGAGAAACGTGATAATGTCAGCGCTTTAAAGATAAACCTCTGAAACAGACAGTCAGCTTCATTTGTTTCCTGCCTGTGGATGTTAACATGAAGCTTTCTCACAGGGACTTGCTCCTTACTTGGCTGTTCAGGTTGGTGCGAGTCGTCTCCATGATTTATTTGGTGTCAAAATGTTTGCTGGGAAACACGGGACAGACAGAGTTTAGAGGAAGCTGACTCGGCCTCCTGACCGCAGAGAAACAGTGCCAAAGCCGCAGTCAGACAACAGGTGAGCGGTTACGCTCACAGGCACGTCTCATTGATATTCTAACCTATTGCACTTTCCCAGGCAGAGGACTCCCCTGTGGAAACACATTACGGCCTTACTGCTCCCCCCCTCCAGGCTTTGATCCTCTCAATGTGAAGCAGAAGCTGAACGGCCGTTAATACGACTAGAGTAGCTCAGAGAGGAGACAGCCGGAGAGTGGGAGTGTATGTGCAAGTATCTGCGGATGGCTATGAGTGTGTGTGGAGGGTGGAGCGGAGGTGCTAACCTCATCAACATGTGTTCATTTCAATTTATACCCAAAACATTTGTTTCCTTTATTTACTCTGGTGCTGTCAGTTTGAATTTATTTGGCATTTGTTTGGTTTCAGTCAGTATTCAATAGAAAATATTTTGCTTAAACAATTTAGAGAGCAGTGGCGGAAAGTAACTAAGTACATTTACATATGTTTATGCTATTTTCCACTTCTGCTATTCTCCACTACATTTCAAATTATTGCAATGTTAACATCACTTCATAATTGTAGTATTCACATGATAATCTAATTAAATATGTGCTGGTTTAGCTTAAACTAGGCTACAGTATTTCATTTGAATGGGCGATATTCAAGGCGACCATCTTCCTCTGACATCACTCCCAGGATGGGAAGCTCAAATGTTTCATGTATCATTTCACTGCTCCCTGATCGATGAGCAACTGAAAAGACAACCCAACAGCTAATGTGAAACATTTAGCCGTTTCCTAGCAATGGCATTTCATACACGATGCAGTAGTAAATGCTTCTTCTGTAATTCTTATTCAATAAGATACAGATGTAATTCAATACAACACACATCTTCAACAAATGTATTTGAGCCTGGAAGAGAAACACACTGGATGTAATATAATAGTAGTGTTAGCTAGAAAATGGTTGAATGCATTGATAAACAAACCTGTTAGCTAACATTAGCATTCAACCATTTCCTAGTTAACTTAACTGTTTTATTTACTTCCAAGTTTAAATAAATGTGCCCAAGATAATTTGATGATGATGATGATGATGATGATTGAGGATGATAGATAGTGAAAATCTGTAGGAACATCAGTTCATATTTCAAAGTAAAAACACATATTTGATAACCTGTTCACCAACGTTAGCATTCAGCCACCTCATAGCTAACATAACTGTTTGATTACATTCTGGTTTCAATAAATGTCTCGGACCGTGAGGTCAGGGGAAAATTAGGAAAATGGTCTATGGTTGAAGCCTACTCGTGTTTATACTTTCAACTCACCATAATATCATTGGGACTTCTTTTGAATTAGTTTTATGATATCTGGGATGAAAATACTTGATATATAATAAGAAAATAATAATATAATTAATATATCTCTTTTCTTCCACATTTCAGTGAACAGACCTCCATTTTTGACTGCAAAGGTTTCTGAGTGAGAATGCAAAGCCTCAGCATCTGGTAAAATAAATCAATCACAGCATGTCAGTGTTAATCATCAACAATTTAGTGTTGGCCAGAAGTTAAAATGTTACTGATCGCCCCTTTAAGACTTTTGGTTCTCTGCTGGAACCAGTCAAATCTGAGACAGGAAACAGAAAACGGAAACATTCAGTTGATCCAGCTGTTTTCTCCCTTTCTCCCCTTCCTCCTCTATCTGTTTCTGTCTCACCCCCACCCCTCGACTCCCACATATCAAGTGTCCGGGGGAGGGGGGGGTGGGGGGGTTCAAACAGGTGTCTGACTGTCCTAGCAGCCTGTTGGTTGGTCTGCTACAGGTTTTACCTCGTGCTCCCAGCTGCTCTGACACACACACGCACATACACACACACACACACACACACACACACACACACACACAATTTTTTCCATCTGTCACAAAAAGTAGAAGTAATCCATAGGAATTTTCAGATGTCATGGAAGGAGATGTGTGTGTGTGTGTGTGTGTGTGTGTGTGTGTGTGCACTTTCACTTTTTGTAACCCGACCACCCGGCCACCTGCAGCAGACGGCTGAAAAACCCAAAGAAAAAAAAAAGGAACGCTCTCTCTCTTTCTCACGCTTTGTCTCTCTCTCTCTATCTCTCTCTCTCTCCCTCTTTCTCTCTCTTTCGCTCTCTCTTGCTGATCGAAGCAATGTACAGAATTTACAGGGCATAGACAAAATAATGTAAACACCTCATTTGTTAAGGCAGCCCCATTTTGTAGGACTTGCTATCTTTTTTGTTTTAGCACAGTTTTAATTCCATTCAGCTAGGCTACATGCATCAGGGCTGTGCTCATTTTTTGTTTGCCTTTCAGAAGTGTGGCGCCTGCAGGTTTCTTTAGTTGTTTGTCTTAACTGAACGCCTTGATATCCAAGCCCCTCTGTAAACCGTCAGCCATAAGTGGCAGTAAACATTGACTGTATAATAGAGTGGACAAAGGCAAAGTGATTTCTGAAGAGCCGGAATGAAGCTCAAAGTGGCCGTTACCAGCCATCGGCATCTTGGCAGTACCTGACTCTGCCTAACTCCCAGCCGATCAAAAATGGATCAGTGGAGCATGGGTGGAGCTGAAGTGTGCCTAGTTTGTTAAACAAGCCCAGCAAGCTGGAAGCTACCAAACTAGCTAACACTAACAACCTATCTGTGTTCACATATAAAGATTGGGGACTTTTGCCTCATTTGAGTGTGTTTGTGCCACAAACAATTTGCCAACAACACACACTATTTTCTTCAGTCAAGTTAAGAAATGTTAGCCTTACATTTCTCCTCCATTCAGCAGACAAAAGAGTTAAACAGTGGATTTTGCCACCTATATGGCACGTGAGAGAAAAGATAAATCCATTTTGAATGGGGACCACCCATTTGGGGGAACACAGTTCCTCCATCCTCGCATCTCTCAACCAAATGGAAAGGAACCTTGAGTCAGTCCGATACTGGTCGAATTCGATAGATGTGGAAACAAAAAAGCAACAAAATGTGTCGTTTCATCCCTGCTGTCTGTCATGAAGCCTTTTCCATTTGTATTCTAACTAGGCTGAGTTGATAACTTGACCTGTTAAAAGTTTTATTTAGCTGATATTTCAGAACTTTGATTGAACATTTTCATTTAGAAATAACTATGGTGGTTAAATCTGTGTCTCCCTTATGCAGGTCATGAAAAAATATTATTATCGTCATCTGATATTTGCACTAACAATTAAGTTGTCATCTTTAAATCTCCCCACAAAAAAGAAAAAAAAAATGGTTTACACATCAAAACCACACTGGGACGTTTTAGTATTTAGGATTAGAAACAACTACATCTTAACTCACACACAGAGGAAACACACACCTTGAGACATGACTGATGAGACAAAGTGATGAAATGATCGATGAACTGTCAAAACTACGCACACACTAACCCCTCCTTTCATCCAGCCATCAGGTAGCATAGGAGGCCCATGCTGGTGTTTCCTACCTGCCCACCTGTCAGCAACAAAGTGGCTCGTTGACTGATGGCTGATGGGAAATGGGCCTGCTGCATGCTGGGGAATGAGCCGATGACAGCCTGATCTGCCCTCCTGCTTTGATTATGTTTCTTCCCTGCAGTCTGGTGTGTTAGGTGCTGTGCTCCTCACATCAACGATAGAGCTGCAAAATAAAGACAGACAACACAGATTTTTCACTATGTTATGCATAATTAGGGGTGTTGAGTGACAGCTAGCCACGTGCAGTCTGCTAATAACTGTGTTGTACGTTCCTTGTTTGGAGAATTTTCTCAAGCATCTCAATATTGGACAAATTGGCTTACTGTGCGGCTGATTGTACTAACAGACGTGGTGAGCGCTGGCTTTAGTCAGAAGCTTAACTGAGCACAAACAGAAACACACACAGACACACATGCTGTTGTTTTACCTTTCGAGGTGATTTGCTATTCTTTCTGTTTTAGCTTTAGCTAACTTGGTGGCTTCCAGCTGGGTGAGCTTGTTTCACTAACCAGGTTTAATTTGGCTCGCCTCTGCTCCACCAACGCTCCACCTCTTTTGCCCATTTCCACTAGGCCAAGCACTGCCAATCACTATGAGCTCCACACTGGCTGTACGGAGACCTATAAGTGATGTCACGTCACTCTGTTCACTACATTTTTAACAATTACAGTTTTTCTCAATCGCCAAAACACAATTTCTGAAACCGTGCTCCATTTTCTGAAAACATTAAACACAAAACCTCAGCTTCAAGCACTATTTAGAAAACCTCTGACTCCTCCTGCATAATGAAACTTTCGCCTCAAAACAGATTTGCCTGTGCTCTAAACCAAACACTGCTCTCAAATCATAAACAAAGCGATCAAAATGATATACACTATCAAGCAGTCAGTAAACAATACACAAAATACAAAATACAGTAAATAGAAAACATGTTGTTCAAAACATATAGTTCTCAGGGAGAAGTACATTTTTCATCTCAAAACAAATTTCATATTTTTCCGTCATTGTCTTTTGATGAATGAAACCAAGTTCTATCATAGTAGCTCAAAATTGTTTACACACACACCTCAATTCTCCTGCAAAATGAAACTTTACATTCAAAACGATGTCATTTCTTTTCAAAATGGTATTTTGTTTTCAAATGACACACACACTCAAATTGCAGTTCTAAAACACACTTTTTTCACACACTTTTCTCTAACACTACACACAATTCTCTGCATTCGGCACAATTTTCATGAAGAAAATCTCTTGCTTTCACAAAGAACACTCTGTCATTCAAAATTCTAAAGTGAACTGCCCTACTATGCACACTGACTCATCACATGGGCAAACACCTAGACACCCTACACAACACACTCATTCCACCAGAGCAGCTCAGGTACGTTGTCATTTGGGACAACATAAGTTTCCACTGGGCTGGTCTGGTTCTTAACTGGTTCACTGCCCAACCACGCTTTATCTCCCTCCATATTCTCCATTCCTCAATCCTATTGAGAATTTTTTGTAAAGTGTATGACCGAAATCCACAAATCCACAAATGTGTATACCCCTTCTCCAAGCTATGGAAGATGCATGTGGATATATAGCAGTTTGTGCTTTTCATGGCTGGATTCACCATGCTAGGTGATGTTTCTCTTGCTACTTGGCCAGGGAAAACATTGCTTGTGATGTGGATGAGGTGCTGTGGCCAGACCGAAACAGAGGAGAGCATGCTGCACAGTTTTTTTTGTTTTTTTTTTAACTGTAACTGTGTACAGTAAATTCTTCTGTTGTTTTGTAGATAGACCGTATATTGATGTATATGCACTTTGTGTTGGTTGGGATGTACACTGTGTACATTGTTTTTGTGGGAAAAATAAAATATATCTGTTACCGTGTATTTGTGAGTATAAAAACAATATTCTCAAATATTTTACATCACACTTATGTATGTACTGACTGTAGTAAGTCTAACTGAACAAAAAAGGCCTAAGTCATTTTGATGAATGAAGAAGAGGTGTTTTCCATTCATCATAGTGTTTAACACTGAGCACATGAGTGTTCAACTGGTTCTTATAAATGTCTATTCATTTGATGGTTTGTGCGTGTCATTTGAAAACAAAATACCATTTTGAGAAGAAATAACATTGTTTTGAATGTAAAGTTTAATTTTGCAGGAGAATTGAGGGGTTTTGCCCATTGTGTGTGTGATTTTTGATTTGTGTGTAGAGTTCTGAGAGCATGAGGCATGCTTTCAGAAAATGTGTGTAAACAATCGAGAAAAACTGTAATACACAGGTCGAGTAAGACACAGCACATGGAGATGAACTCCTAACTTATACGGCAAAATGAAACTCTTGAAACAAAACCTAACAATCCCATTTCAAAACTGTTTTTATCATCAAAACGTTAAACACATGCACCTTTGAATTACTCTTTCCTTGCAGCAACAACACACAGACGTGCTTTATGCAAAACATAGCTGTATTCAGTACTTTGGATGGTTTTGACTTTGAAAGTCTCATACAGATTTTTTTTAGTGAAAGATTGATCCACTACAGTTGATCTAGACACATGAAAACACAATGGAAATGCTTCAGATTTTTTTTGGTTTTTCAGGTTTTTGCAAAAGTAAAAAAAAACACACAAAGACATGGTATAACTAGAATGTTCTACAAAAATTGGTGTTGTAAGGGAATGATTGGAAGACATTTAGGCTATCTGGCCACATCACCTCATCTACATCACAGGCAACATCCTCTCTTGCTAAGCAACTGGGGAAATATCGCCTTGCGTGCCGTATCCAACCCTGTATGGACCTCACCTCAATGTTGCCGCATTTCTCTTCCATGGCTTGTAGAAGAGGCATGTGGGCATGTGGTTGACGGTCATAAACTTTCCAGCGCCATGCTGAAAAGAACTCCTCAATTGGATTAAAAAATTAGGTGTATGGTGGCAAGTTGAGTGCAATAAATCTATTATGGTTCGTGAACCAATCCCAGACCAGAGCAGCCCGATGGAAACTGACATTATCCCAGATGACAACAAACTGGGGCTGCTCTGGCCCATCCTGGACTACTGTGTCATGAAGTGTGTCCAGAAAGCGAATAATGAGGGCTGTGTTGTAGGGACCGAGAATGGAGTGGTGATGCAGTGTCACTGTTGCCTGCTCCCCTTCATCGTCCTCTTCCTCATCCTGCTGCTGCTGCTCTTACTCTCCCTCGTCCTCTTTATGTCTCCATGTTTCCAACGTTGGCACAAAGGAGCTTAGCTCACATCAAGTATATTTGTAGTGCTATGGCTTAGAAAGATTGGTCTACAATTAGATTTTTTTAAATGTTTTCAGGTGTGTGAGTCTGTGTGCTTTTCCAATTTTAGTTGTGTTTTGTAATTTAAATAGATGTGTTTTCCCAATGATTGCATGAGCTTTCCTTTTTGAACAATGTGTCTTATGTAAAAAACAGTGTGTAGTGTTTTGCAAGAAGTGTATTGGAGAATTTCAAACACAGTGCAAAGCATATATTGTGTTTGCAGGGTTGGTGCTTTTGTTTAGGGCATGGTTACCAAAGTTAGAGGTTGTGATGCTTTGGGCATAGCAACCACTTTTAGTGTTTAAGCATTAGTCAAAAACTGTAATCATAATGACTTAGGCCTTTTTTTGTTCAGTTGTACACTTACTACAGACAGTACATACATAAGTGTGCTGTAAAATATTTGAGAATATTGTTTTTATACTCAGAACACACAAACACAAATGTATTTCATTTTTCCCACAAAAACAATGTACACAGCGTACAGCCCAACCAACACAAAGTTGCATATACAACAATATACGGTCTACATACAAAACAACAGAAGAATTTACTGTACACAGTTACACTAAAACAAAACAAAAAAAAACTGTGCAGCATGCTCTCCTCTGTTTCGGTCTTGCCACAGCACCTCATCCACATCACAAGCAATATTTTCCCTGGCCAAGCAGCAAGAGAAATATCGCCTAGCATCGGTGAATCCAGCCATGAAAAGCACCAACTTCTATATACGCATTTGTGGATTTCGGTCATACACTTTCCATCTCCAGGCAGAAAAAAAATTCTCAATAGGATTGAGGAATGGAGAATGTGGAGGGAGATAAACAACTATAAAGCGTGGGTGGGCAGTGAACCAGTTATGAACCAGAGCAGCCCAGTGGAAACTTACGTTGTCCCAAATGACAACGTACCTGAGCTGATCTGGTAGAATGAGTGTGTTGTGTAGGGTGTCCAGGTGTTTGCCCATGTGATGAGTCAGTACGCAAAGTAGGGCAAATAACTTTAGAATTTTGAATGACAGTGTGTTCCTTATGAAAACAAGAGATTTTCTCTATGAAAATTGCGCCAAATGCAGAGAATTGTGTGTAGTGTTTTGAAAAAAGTGTGTTTTAGAACTGCAATTTGAGTGTAAAGCAGGAATTGTGCTTGTAGTTTAGCAGAATTGGTTCAGGGGGTTTGTGCATAAGTTACATGTTGTGGTCATTGTGCCTCAAGTACCAATTTTTGTGTGTAAACAACTGAGAAAAACTGTAAACCATTCCCTTACCTGAGCAGCAGGGTGGAAACTGACATTGTCCCATACTATCACATAGGTGGGAATGATATTCTCTTTTAGCTCTTGACCCTGCTGCTCTTGAACCTGCTGCTCAAATAAAATATCTCTTAGATTGGCAAGAAATCGTAGAAGGTGCTGGGTATAACATGGTGATGTAGAACACCATGGTTGCTGATAGCGGCACACGTTGTGACATTGCCACCTCGTTGACCAGGGACATCAACAATGGCAGTAGATGTGCAGTTACAAAAAATATTCATGCAGTACAATACATACAGTGAGGAACTTTACAAATGTCTATTGAAACAGCTGCATATAGTGTAGTACAGTAAATTTGCAATTACAAAAATACAGTAGTATACTGTACCTGTTCCATTCTCTGAATGTCCTTACTATGGTTGACACAGAAAATTGGCTCAAATTGGGTTGCACTCTAAATCCTGCTTCCCTCATTGTCAGTCCATGGACAAGAACATGGTCAATGACTGTTGCTCGAATTTCATCAGATATTTCCACTCTTAGTCTTCCTCTTCCTCTTTGTCCTCCTCTTCCTCTTTTTGCCCTACTCCTCTTCCTCCTCGTCGCCCACCTCGTATACGCACTTGTCCTCATCCTCTCACATTGTTTCTTCCATCGATTCTTAGACTTTCTCCGTCCCACCTCTCTCTGAACTGGCTTATATTGGTTGTGTCACATGATCTGAAACAAGTGAAATCAATTTTGAGTGGTTGTGTTTAATAAATGACATGACCTGCCCTGTCAGAGCTCCGTGACATTCTCAGAAAGAAGCTCATCTCCCTACGTCGCGCTGAGTGGCACAGGAGGAAGGGCAGAGAGAGGGCTCGCAAGCGCACTGCCTTTATAGCAAATCCATTTGGATTTACTAAAAAGCTGCTCGGGCAGAAGCGGAGCGGAACCCTCACATGCCCAGAAGAGGACATCAATCGACACCTCAGTGAGACTTACAGTGACCGGCGTAGGGAAGAAGATCTTGGCCCCTGCAGAGAGCTAATTACACCACCCATACCCTCCATCCAATTCAACACCAAGGAGCCCACCCTGGCAGAAGTCAGGGAGACAATCAGGGCTGCGTGGACCAGTGCAGCACCAGGGCCAAGTGGTGTGCCGTACAAAGTGTACAAATACTGCCCGAGACTCCTGGAGAGGCTGTGGAGGATCATCAGGGTTATTTGGCGGAGGGGAAGAGTAGCCAAGCAGTGGAGGCATGCTGAAGGTGTCTGGATACCGAAGGAGGAGAACGTGGCCTCCCAGTTAATCCGAGAGGCAAAGGAAAACCGAGGAGATTTGTCAGTCATCTGGCTTGACCTGGCAAATGCCTATGGATCGATCCCTCATAAACTGGTGACAAAAGCCTTGACGACCCACCACGTTCCACAGAAGGTCACAGATCTCATACAGGACTATTACAGCAGTTTCAGCATGAGATTCACCTCTGGAGCAACAACATCTGCATGGCACCGCCTAGAGAAAGGCATCGTCACTGGTTGTACCATATCAGTGACGCTGTTCGCTCTGGCGATGACTATGCTCGTCAAAGCAGCGGAGGTAGAATGTGGAGGCCCTCTGTCCAGATCTGGCATTCGCCAACCGCCTATTAGAGCTTTTATGGACGATCTGCCAGTCACAGCAACAACAGTGCCAGGATGGTGCTGGCTCCTCAGAGGTCTGGAAAGGCTGGTAACATGGGCGAGAAAGACATTCAAGCCAGCCAAATGCAGGTCTCTGGTCCTGAGGAAGGGGAGAGTGGAGAGCAAGTACCGCTTCCACCTGGATGGACTTCCAATTCCATCGGTGTCAGAAAAGCCTGTGAAGAGCCTGGAGAAGATCTTCGATGCCTCTCTGAAAGACACAGCAGCGATCCAGTCAACACACACAGAGCTGAAGACCTGGCTATCAGCAGTGGACAGATCAGGCCTTCCGGGAAAGTTCAAGGCATGGATATATCAGCATGGCATCCTGCCAAGACTTCTGTGGCCTCTGTTGATGTACCAAGTCCCATTAACAACAGTGGAGGGCTTTGATCGAAACATCAGTCAGTTCCTGCGCAGGTGGCTGGGTCTGCCAAAGAGCCTGAGCTGCATTGCCCTATATGGGCACACTAACAAACTGCAGCTTCCTTTCTCTGGCCTGACAGAGGAATTCAAAGTCACAAGAGCCAGGGAGGTGCTACTTTACAAAGACTCATCTGACACCAGAGTCTCCTCTGCAGGCATAGAGGTCAAAACTGGAAGAAAGTGGCGGGCACAGGAGGCAGTCCAGCAGGCAGAAGCGAGGCTGCGACATGGCATCTTAGTAGGCTCGGTGGCAGTCGGACGGCAGGGCTTGGTAGCCACGCAACACCACGCTACGACAAAGCCCAAGGGAAAGAGAGACGGCAGCTGATCCAGGGTGAGATCCGTGCGGAAGTGGAGGAGGAGCGCCACAGCAAAACAGTGGCCATGCGTCAGCAAGGAGCTTGGACCAACTGGGACCATGCATCGACTAGGATGATCACCTGGTCAGAGCTTTGGAAGTCAGAGCCAGCAAGACTCAAGTTCCTGATTCAGTCTGTGTATGATGTCCTCCCAAGTCCATCAAACTTGCATTGCTGGGGGCTGGCAGAAACACCAGCATGTCCACTGTGCCCCGCAAGAGGATCTCTGGAGCACATCTTAAGCTCCTACTCAAAAGCCCTGGGAGAGGGGAGGTACAGATGGCGCCATGACCAGGTGCTGAAGGCAGTAGCGGATGTCATCTGTGCTGGAATCCAGCAGAGCAGATACCAACCCCCAGGAAGGCCGAACATCGCCTTCATCAGAGCTGGAGAAAAACCACAGCCACAGCGAAAGGTCCCAACTGGGCTGTTAACATCAGCGAGCGACTGGCAGCTGAAGGTGGACCTTGGGAGGCAGTTGAAGTTCCCAGAGCACATCATGAACACAACACTCAGGCCAGATATGGTCTTAACATCTGAGAGCTCAAAGCAAGTGGTGCTGGTGGAACTAACAGTCCCCTGGGAAGACCGGATCGAGGTGGCCTATGAGCGGAAAAAGGCAAAGTATTATGAGCTGGTAGAGGCCTGCAGGTTGAATGGATGGAGGGCCCGCTGTGAGCCAGTTGAGGTTGGCTGCAGGGGATTTCCAGGGCAGAGCCTACACCGGACACTCAGGCTCCTTGGCATCAGGGGGTTACAGGAGAGAAAAGCCACCAAAAACATCAGCGAGACAGCAGAGAAAGCATCAAGGTGGCTGTGGATCAAAAGGGGCGATCAATGGTGTAGTGCGCTGCTTGGACACAAGTCGGGGACTGATCAACCCCGGCTGGGTCGCTCAGGCGAGGGTGTCTGATGATCCAAGACCCGAAACACCCTGTGACCCTGGGTTCATCACTGAGGATGTGTCCAAGCCGCACCATTCAAGGTGTTTCAGATAACTAACATGTGTTCTCTATTTGTATTTGATTGTTGCCACTTGTGTTTACCAGCATGGATGACATGTGCATTAGAGTGCAGAATGTGTTTTGAGAATGAGAATGTGTTTAGAGTTCTGCTGAAAAGTCTAAGTGAGATCTGCAAATTGTGTTTTACCATGTGAAATAGACAACAGTCTGCACAATTAGCTAAATGAGTTCAGGCAACCGCGAACTTTGTTCAGCCAGTGGGTTTTAGTGTTTTAGCAATTGAGAAAAACTGTAATAGCGATCAGAAGACACGTCCCTTCCCGTTTGCCCCATGGGACCTTATTTCAGAAAAAAACAATAGTATAATAGAGACAAGAGAAAGATGGACAAAAAATGTTTTTGTTGCCAAATATTTGTCAACTTAAGATAATTTACTAATAAGACCGTGAACATAGGTCATCATAAATACTTTACTTAAACCTTGTCGAGCTGGTCCTGTATATTATATATTATATCTTCTTTCACATAGCTGTAATTATCAATATGAGCAGATTTATTGTGATTTTCATATTTTTTGTAACTCTTCTTTTCCGAGTTGGCGACCATGATGTTGTGGTGACATGCGTTGAATGAGACGATGTAGTTCACTGAGCGGTTTAACACAAACCTAGATGAACCTTTACTTTATTTATCACAAACCGCGACTTTCTTGACTTGAAAAAATGATCTTTAAAATTGACAGACATCATATGTGAAGTTCAAGACACAATTCAAGCGGGATCAAAAAATGTTTTGACTCTCTCCATTCACTACAATACAAAGTTTTTCGAAATAAGGTCCAATGGGGTCCAATGTATGGGTGTGACTTTAGCACTCAAAGTTTTTGCCCCAATCCAATACTGGGTCATTAATACCCATTTATTAATGCAGCTTTTACTTTCAGTTTGTCACAGAAAAGTATGAACTTTAATCAACTTCCTGAACAAATAACAAGACTGAAAGTATAATTTGGAATAATCTCATCTTAATCTTACCTTGCAGGGAGCATGAATGTGCTTGGTTGGCATTTGGGAAAGAGGATTATTTCTTACAGCGTGCAGCTCAGCCACCTGTGCCTCCATGTAATAAGGGGAGAAGAAGTCTGGACGGTGGTTGGAGGAGGAGGAGGGAGGCTGTTTTGTCCCTTGGTCAAACACAGAGATGCCTTGTCCTCCGGATGTATCCATTTCAAGACAATGATGTCCCCGAAAAGCTGTCAGACTTAAAGGCTGTGTAAAGCAGAAATACATTTATGTTATGAGTTTGTCACACCACAGAAACATGCGTCACTGACCACTGAGCCAAATTTGAAAGATTACAAAAATTGCCAAGTATATAAAATTAGGTCTCAAAATCATAGAAAAACAAGCACTTCTCTCTGCTGTGAAACGCTGGGGGCGTTTAAGTTAGAGGCGCTGGAACCACCCCCACGCGCGGGAGGGGAGCCTCCTCCGTGTACTGTACAAGGACGTAACCTACAGTAACAATGGAAGCTAGCAGCGTTATCGGATGGACCAAGCCCGACGTGTTTGAACCATCAGAGCCAGAAACTGACTCTGAGTCAGACACTGATAGTGCTCAGTAATCATGTCATGATTAAATGCAATAACATTTGCTAACATTACATGGGCATGACAGAATGCACGATGTAAAATCACTTTCAGGATTTGCACCTTCAGCAAAATGCATTTAATTGCCCAAATGTACATTTTTTATAACATACATAAGCACACACTTACACTCTGAGCTTAGATCTGGCCCAAAAAAAATCAAGCCCGACCGAGCCGAGCCGAGCCCATGCAGTGATGCCGGTAACGCGTTACTCTAATCTGACCACTTTTTTCAGTGAGGAGTAATCTAACGCGGTAATATTTCCAAACCACTAATCAGATTAAAGTTACTTATTCAAATCACTGTGCGTTACTATTATTTTTGTCATTTTCCTTAGTAAAAATATATATTTTTGCTTTCTTCTTGCGTCTCGGGGAGTGACGTCACGTGCGCGAGAAGCCACGTTTTCAGCACGAGGACACTCACTCACGTGTAAAACCACGCAGCGGCACAAACAACATGGAGGGAGGAGAGAGATGCGCCTTTTGTAGCTGGAAATACAGTCATTATTTTGAGTTATTAAAAAAAACACACACACACACATACACACACACAAATGCTTGATCAAGGGCCGGCACGACCCGGCCCAAGGATATTGACGGGAAATTTCGGCCTGACCTGGCCCGCGGTCCCGGTCGGGTCAGGGTCGGGCTTGGGCTCCGGCAGAGAATCTGAACTCTAATTACACTCTCTGGCGGGCACGTAAGGGAGGATGAGAGACCTGTTGTTGGCGGGACGGTCGCAGGCGGGCACATAATGCCGGCGGCGGAGATGAGAGCATACGCTGTCGGCGGGACGGGAGGATGCAAGCCGGGGACGGAGAGGTAGCTGCAAACAAGACTCGAAAGCGAGCGGAAAAACCACCAAAGCTAATGCACTGAATGTATTTATACCACTTCCGCAGCAGGGCTGGGTTTATGCAAATCATGGCCACGTCACGTAACGCGGCCATGATTTCTGACTCACCCATTAAATCCTGCACACAGAAATTTTGAAACACAGTTTGTGTGCCTAGCTCCAAAATCAAATTCTAAATGGTTGAATGGCTTTTTACATGTTTTAAGGAAATACATTTATGACCTTTTTAATGTGTTTAGAAGAAAATGGCTGAATTTGCTTTACACAGACTTTAAAGCTTCTATAAAACACTGAATTCTCCTTCACTTTCTCTCTCTTCATCTCCACTTTTGCTTTTAAATCCTCTTTACTTTTCTGATTCTTTTTTACATTTCTCTCCTTTGTTTTCTTCGATCTTCAGTTTTGCAGACAGAAAAGGATGAACTCAAATGCAGGAAGAGACCAAATCAAACCAAACACTAAACACATTCATATGCATATCAGTTCAAGGAATATTTAAAGTTTTAAATCAACTGAAAAAACAATGAGGCCTCTTCCCTCACTTCCCAGCATGCAAACAACATGATGCCTCATCTGTCATACAGACAAACATCAGCTGATGGTTCAGTCGCGAAAACACGTGCATGATGTAAAAACATTCAGCAGGGTACAACAAATTATTACATTTTTTGATGTAATGGGATATACAAGCCTAAAACTGGTTAATGAAGAGCTGAATTATCTCTCTTACTGTTCGACTTTCTAAAATACTCACACTGAAGCTGGACAAACAGTTCAGCTCTCTGCTGTCTGGTTTTTACAAAAAAAAAAAACAAAGACCTGTTTTAAATATCTCCACTTACATCAGGCATCTGAAAATTTATAATAACCTTCCTTCCTGAGTGTTTTGTTCTGTGCGATTAAATAAAGCAGAGCTGGACACTGTGATGTTTTCTTTTATATTGGAGATGTGAATCAGAGACCCTTTCCTGCAGACTGATGAGGCAAAGATCAGATGCCATAAAACCTCCAGCAGCTTCGTGGGTTTGGTTTTTTCTTTTGATCCTTTGAACACATGGGCTCGATAGTACAGGAAATGGAACGAGACACCATAGTAAAGCAAAGCCATATACTGTACTGTGTTTCCTCCACGTGACCTGTAGACATAAAATACCATTGAACTGTAGTTGTGTTTAACTGTGTGACTGGAAGCTGAAACCATCTCTGATTAAAGCAACAACTGAGGCTGCAGGTCAAGGACTCACTTTTTGTGTCCTGCTGGAAAGTGCTGCTGCCTACAAACTGTAGGTATTTAAGCTGCTCAACTTTTCAAATTGGGGGAGGGGGGTAAAATTACCTACATCTTCTACTTCAGTGGTAACTTGAATGGGCATGACACAATTTTAACGACACACATTGCCTACACTTTCAAAAAGAAGTGGGGCTGAATGGATTAAAATCTGATCTTGAAACAAGTCAATTTGCTGAGGTTGTGACCAGTGTTGGGCAGTAAATGCATAACTCAGTATTATATTAAAAGGGCACTATGTAGTTTTAGAGAAGAAATTCAAACTCTTCTAATGTAAAACTGTCTGAAATTGTGTTGTCCTATAGGGTTATTTTTTCTTATTCAGTCATGAAAACAAAGAGTTTGTTACGGCATAAAAAATGAAGATCTTTCTCTTGCGATTAAAATTTCTACCCTCTACACAGCGCACCTTAAAGGAGAACTTCGGTCGATTTAAACATGCAGCTTCATTGCTCAAGCTACCCTTGGCTTGCCAGTACCGAAGACGCGAACAAATTTGGTCCAGCCATGCTCGACGGATTGACTGGTTTGGTCTAGCTACCGGAAGATGCCGATGTCAACAAACAGGTAAGTAGCTGCTTGCACAAACACACTGTTTTAACTACTTTTTTATTCAGTTTGCGTCATACACGCTACAGTGCTGTGTGCTAAGGTGTCTGCTGATGTTGCATAACTTTTGGTGTGAGATGTGGAGCATGTTAAGACGCTTAAAACACAGTGTAAAGTTCTGACCCCATGCTGTTAGCGTTCAATGCTACGTCTCCGTTCAAGGAGCTCTGTAATGGTTGGACCAAATTTGTTCGCGTCTTCGGTACTGGCAAGTCAAGGGTAGCTTGAGCAATGAAGCTGCATGTTTAAATCGACCAAAGTTCTCCTTTAAAAGTAATAGTATTACTTTTCAAAGTTCCAAGAAGTGTAAGGCATTATAATTTCAGAATCCTACCGAATAATACAGTTTCTATAGTAAATAATGCTGCATTAGTGAGATGGTTTTTTCGTCCTTCTTAGGCTGTCATACAATGATGCGTACGTGAAACCCGCTGCAGAGCCTCGGCACATGGGACGCGCGCTCTACCAACTGAGCTAAACGGCGCCCCAGACGTTTTTTCTTTTGAGGTTGGTGGAGACCAAAAATGGAGCTAAAAGAGTGAATATTCAACAGGTGACCAGAACAGTCCATAACTGGTTTGTTAAAATTGGGGAAAAACATAGTACCAACTGTAGTACCAACTGTCACAGGATACAGAATGAGTGGCTTTCACCCTAACACTGTATGCTTATATTGCACATGATCCTGCCACACAACGCCTCCTCATTACAGAACTTTTAAGACATTTTAACAATCCAACAAGCACTTCATCTGAGGCATACTGACACCTTTAACCGGTTGAATGAATGCATCTCTTTTTCCCCCAAGCAGAAAGGAACATCTGGATACAACCTAATCTGCATTTGTAATGCATATCACTACAAATCTGCATGATGTTTACATACATACAATGAGAAAATGTAGAAATCATGACAATCTAAGTGTATCACAGACACACTCTGGCAGCCAAAGCATTCTTCAATATGAGAAGGCAAATTTAACTGACAAAGAAGACAATTTATTCTAGCACATCCGTTAGTGGATACTGTAAAAAATTAGTTTCTGTATAAAAACCAGATTGGGAGCATTTTAAAATGGACATGCTTCTTTTAATTTAATTGGAATAACGGTGAAGCCCATTCAGCCTGTAGAGGACCAAGACAAATTGTGTTGTCTGGCTGCTCTCACAGACTGTCCTAATGTCACGCAGGTTGCTCAAGATACTGTACAGCACCAAACACACACACACACAGCTGCACGGCTAAACTTTGATAATGCTGGTGTTGATGAAAGGCATGCAGCTACAAAGTGGGACACGTTATTTCAGCCATCCACGTCTCAGGGATAGATGTCCTGTCACTCTTCTTAAAAACACTGACGGTTGGAGTGCTTTTTTCACTTTATTTTTGCAACAATAAAACGTTCTGATGTTTCAGTTTGCATTAGAATTTGCAATTATGTGTGTCTATGTTAACGAATGTACAAGGTGTTAATAGAAATAGTAAGAAATACTTCCACAACCAGCTTCATCTGTCAATACTGCCGCAACTCCCAGTTAATGGGATTAATTAGCAATCTTTTTTTTATTTTGTGCAGCAGTATCCTGTCATCGGACCCAGATTAAAGACATTTCAAAGGAGACATTTTAAGCTTGTATGTATTTGTATGTTTTATAAACAGTGCCGGCCAAAGGCTTTTTAGAACCCTAAACAGAATTTGATTGGGGGGCCCCCTCCCCCAGTCACCTGTGCTTGCCAATTATTGACACAAATGTCACACTATAATGTTACATTATAAATTGTATTAATACAGTGACGGATTATGAACTACTCTCCCCCTGGGCACAGATGCATAAGGACCCTCCCCCCCACCTTATTTGTAAGAAAGTGGGTGCAAATGGGGGAAGGGGGGTCTGGGGGTCCTTCCCCCATAAATTCTGAATTTAGTAGATGTGATTTCCTGTATTCTGGTGCATTTTGGGGATGGCCAGCTGGTGAAGGGCAATACCTAAATTCTTTCAATTTCATAGCCTTTTTCTTTTTGACTTATTGAGGTAGTGACTTCACGCAACAACTTGGGCTTCAGGGCCCCTTGACCTCTTGGGCCCGGTAGGCTCATTCAGTAATCCATTCTTGCTCACATGCCACAAATGTTTTGGGGCTTCTGGCCCCTCTAGACCTCTGGCCCTATGGGCTTGGTAGACCCCTGTATTAATATAGTTGTTATTTACACCTTAGAGGGTACTAAACTCATATTTATTTTAAAGTTTCATATTCAAAGTGAAGCACAAAGTGTGGTTTACTGAACTTGAATTGAAAAATAACAAAATACAACAGCAGAGATTGCATTTGTTGTAAACAAGTAAATCAGTTTAATGACTTGTTTTTCAAACTTTGAACAGATCTGCAAATGTGCGTTAAATGAGCAATCTTCAACTACAAAATAAAACCAAAATAGACGATTGAACTTGATGCAATGTCTATGTTTATGCGCATGACTCAAACACTGGCAGACACAGCAGTTGTAGGCAGGTATATTGACCATGAAATCAGAATCATCTTATCTTGAATTATTCATTCATTTATGTAACTTGTTTAATTTATTCATTATGTAAAAAAAAAAATTTTAAAAAATGCATATATACCTATTCTTTTAGCAACCCATAAAACAATTATGAACCTGAAAATGAGCATGATGTCTCATTTAAGTTATTAATTGGTTATAATAAGCAATCATTTTTACAAACGATGTACAACTGGAAGCGGTAAACCAGATACATTACTATCTTCCTTTAAAACAAGACTTATTTTTGTCAAAAGGCCTTTTTACAAATGTAATATTGACATTTTTGGTTTATTTTTAATTTTTTAAAATTACATTGTGTTTTAATCCTGATGCTGCACTGCTCTTTATAAATGTGTTTGCATTTTATTGGTGTTTTATTTGGTGTTTAATCATCCATTGTTGTGAAGTTTATTTTTCTATTACTCCTTACGCCAGCCTGTGAATTCATACATTTTTGTGTATTTTATTGTTGTGTTTGTTTTAAAGCACTTTGTAATGCTGGTTTTGATAAGTGCTCCATGAATAGATTAATATGGGAGGAACTTGGGAGGATGCAACACATGCAAAGTCATGCTAGTCAGTTGTCCCTGTTGCTCATTTTCATTTTACCGTTGACACTTTTTTTCTGACCTTTTCAAATTGGTTCGCAAAAAATGGTATACTTCAGAATTTGAACTGTATACTAAGCATTCATCTTTGTATTAGCTGTGGATAAACACTCACACGACACTGACAACTATACTGGAAAAATGTAACGCTATTTCAGCATCTGACCTCCACACATTGAGGCTTTACAGGCTCAGAATACCTGAAGTCAGTATGCATAATTAAAAAGAAATAGCGTGAGATGAAATTACGAGAAACAGACAGCTAGAAATTAAAAAATGTGACCCAAAGGGAGAGCTGAGGTAAGGCAAGCAAGCCAGGTCCAATGGTAAATTGATATGTCAGTCAAGGCAAACCAAAGTATCTCATTATAAACTTGAAATCTCCTAACAGGACACACAGGTGTCTTCAGGATACAGGTACAGGTTGCATCAAAAATAAAGTTGTTTGGTTGGTCTGAGCTCATTGTTGACAGGTTATTAGAGGAAAGTGCCACAAGGGTCTGAACCCCATAACAAGTCTTCATTTTCAGCTGGGACCAGAAAAACCCCTGCGCTGATGTAGGACTAGCAAAGAGTTAGTGCGCCACCGTGTGGTCTGAGGGGATCAGCCTGCATGAAGCTCACAGAGATGAGGGAAGCTCAATTTGTGTTCTCCTCAATTAAAACTTTATTTGGTTTAACAAATGTGTCCTTTTGGTCTGTTATTGGATAATTAGTCACTTTCTTCGTTTGGTAAACACATTTGTGACATGTATAATGCATCCAAATCTGCTAGTTGAACATCTCATTAAACTGCTGCTTTAACCAGATCTAAAACTCTGGGAGAGCCTTCCACAATTGTTGGTATCTGAATCATTAGTGAGGACCGTTGACGTTGAGCGGTAGCTGCTGGTTCACAGTGGGTGTTCCTGTTCATCCAAGAGAGGGTCTGCCAAAAATTTTCAAGTCAGTGGAGGTGATGAACATCATGATGTTACACTTACAGGACTAGGTCCTGTAGTTCCTGATACTAAGGTTTTGTGCTGACATTGCTTCTTGAGGAGGTTTGGAACTCTTTAGTGAGTCCCCTGATCTGTTGTCCTCTGAGATTAATAAAGTTATCTATGTAGCCTAATTATCTTAAAATATTTGATCTCAACAATAAAGGCACTTTGAGTTGGAAAATCTAGCAAAATTATTTATTTAAATAACTTCAAGAGCTTACTCTGGAACTTGAGAGCCCTTCATTGAACTTTTGAGGCTTGTACTGATAAAAGAAATCTATTGAATTTTCTTTCTTTTTTATTGAACACATTTTTAGAAGAACTGATTAAGATATGAACTGAGTGGAGTATTAAGTGTTGTCAGTGCCGTCTCGTGGACATGACTGTAAAAGTGTCTGAAAAGTAGATCAGTGTTTCTAAATTACCACAAACACATTGCCATTTCTATACACCAATTTCTTCTTGCTCATTGGTTAAAGTTTCAGTGATTGTAATGAGTCATTGTTTAGCTTTGACTATCCTTAAAATCTCTAGAAACCTTTTCCATTTCAAGTCAAAACATGACGTTTTCCTGAACCTAACCAGACCAGATGCAGATTTGTCACAAAATAAAATTAATAAGGAAGCTAAGGAAAGAAAGTTGCAACATAAAAAACATGCAAAGTTTCAACATCTTCGTGGTTTGCAGAAGCATTTATTCTGGCAATTGGGTTACATTAAAACATTAACATAAGAAGTGAATAACATTACTCATTTTGTTTCAATGACATGTACTGCTGGGTTTTATTCGGCCATATTTGAGCAGTTTTTGTGGGGTTGAAGGGCATGTTGTACTGGATAGACCACTGCCATCATAAAGTGTCATTGTCATGAGAAGATATACTTGTTTTGCAGTGGCACCAGGACTCAAGGTTTCCCAGCAGACATTGCATTGTAACAAGCTGAACTTTATTGACTTCACCTGTTATTACTTTAAACTTTGTGGCTCATCTTATATCAAATCTAAATCAAGTCCTTCCTTTTTACACTGGAAGACATGTTTACACTCATGTAGCAGCAAGTGAAGTTCCACCAAATGACTTATGTTTGAGGAAAAACAAAAGGAACAAACAAACTCTCTTAAACATTTCTTTTATTTAATGCAAGTTTGCTGCATTTTTTTCCCTCTGTTATACACAACTTATATTGAAAGTAACTCGTAATCACAAAACACCTAGCACACAAACAATGAGGGTGAAAAAAGAAAGGCCATTTGTCTTTTATACACTGTGTACTATACTTAATGTATGAGCCCTCTTTGTATAAATTACATTAAAAAAATCTTTTCTTTAGCCAGAAGGTTGCAGACATTCAATACTAAAATAGTCAACCAATCATCTTGTATGAGGACCAATGGACTTAAAAAATTATTCTAATTGACATCACTTTCTAATTTGACATCACTGTTGAAAATCGCTGCGTTAAATATTGTAATCTCTGGTATTGACAGTAATTACAGATCTTAGAGAGCGTCTACGAATCTCTTCTAGAATCTATAAAGCTCCATTTTGGACAACTCAGAGGGAAAGTATTTAAAAGTCTTTCATCTTCAACCAGGCATTTAACTCAACAGTACAAAAAAAGCTTATACTTTTATTAACTCACAGCTGTAATAAAACCACTGCTTCTCAAATACAAGGACCGTATTTGAATTGTTCATCATAATCCCTTTCATCTCTCCATTACTGCCCAGACTTCTGAAACTGAAAACTAGTTTTTATAAAATGACATCAACTTCTACAAAATGCTCATCATTGACAGACTGGTACTTTTTGTAATATTTGAGGGTCTCATTTAGGATCTCTGAAATCAGTGTAACATAATAATAATAATAATAATAATAAGAAGAATGATAATCAGGTGGACCAAAGAACGAGAAACATGGACTGAAAAAGCAGCTTTGCTTTGAGTTTTCGTTGGTTGCATGTGGCTCTGCTACAAGATGTTAGTTAGATGTTAGTAGGGGCATAGCGATTTAAATACTCCACTGTGTCCGACTGATTCGCTACGTTGACACTAACAAATACATCCAAAACATGCCAGCAGGAGCTTCTTGTTTTAAGCCATCAGCGACTTCAGAGACATTTTATCAGCTATTGCTAATCAATGTTAAACATGGCCAGAATGACACACGTATGTTGTCAAGTTAAAGTGCGTTCTGCAGCTGGTGTCTGTTCTCATCAAAGATCATTTGTGAGGCAAGAGCATTCACTATGCAAAACTGCTGTACAACCGCGAATAGAGTGAGTGTTTCTGTCTAACAGAGTGATACGCCTTCTTCATACAAAATCTAACTAATCAAATCACATCACTTATAGGAGTCACATTCAATTTAGGCCTAGTCCACACATACACATATTTAAGGAAATAGGTAAAAAAAAAAAAAAAAAAAGTACATAAAAAAATCTCTGTCTTGACAAGTATTTTGACACCATTTCAGAAATTATCTCTGTCCATACAACACACCTGAAAATGCATATCTCACGGCCATTCACGTATACCGGGGATGTGCATGCTGTTCTACCAGGAAGCAGATTGTATGTCTAGTCGGTTGCTTAGCTACAGACAACACAATGAATGAGGCATGGAAACATGACTGCTCTTCACAGAATCTTCTTGGATAACTTGTCAGCAAAATATTGTGAGCAGTGATTTTTGTATCACTTTTCCATCGCCGAATATCAATGTTGGTTTGTGTCTTTATATATATGTCAAACAATATAACATACATTCTATCAACGTGCAAACTGAAATACTCCAATATGATAACACATTTGCAAATGATGCAACAAACGTGGATAAAGGCCAGATGTTAGCACTAAAAACTGTGTTTCTGAATATCTCTACACACTGAAGTAGTTTTCCAAAAGTTCAGTTTTCAGTGACCTACAACGCCGTTTACGTGTGTATGAAAGACTAAACCAGAGAAAAAAGCTTTGTTTTAAGAAATACCTGTGTACATGTGGACAGGGCTTTATATATATACCATAATTAAACTTTATAAACAAAAGTTTTCAGTCAGGGTCAGTATTGGATCAAAAATAAGATGTCAAATAGTAATCTACGGCTGAGATACTTATTTGATCAACATTAGAATTGATATAAGTATCGGATCACGTCATTTCAAGGTATGTCCACACCAGGAACTATAACAATAACTTAAAACTTATTTTTTTTTTAAATTGTGAGCATCTACACTGAAGGACAATTACGTTTTGTGAACAGTGGTGCCAAGAACATACTCCAGCTGTTTCGCCATCTCAGAACAAAATGGACATTGAAGACCTGTTACTGCTGCACAGAGACACAAAAAAAACCAAAACATAGGTTTTGGAGAATCTAGAACTCTTGATGCGAGTTGTAAAGGACATCAAAACAAATTTCAGAGACTCCATCAGCTTCAGCCTAATATACATAAGGATTTTGATAAGTTACATAAATATCCAAGACTGGATTAGGAGAGTGGACCATCTAAAAAGTGTCTCCCAAATGCCTTTATTTATCTCGCATAAAAGAGGTCCGTTACAGTTAGAAACCATTATAGGCACTACTAACGTTTTAACGTTATCTTGTTGAAAATGTACCCAAATTTAAGCAGAATGATGGCCCTGTAATTTCGGGTGCATTCTGATTGGCTGTCAGTGTTTATTGTTTATCAAATTGCTCTAAAGGTGATCCCAACAATATCATTCCCCATTGTCATTATTGTTGTGGTGTGGACGCCGCTATCCAGAATGCTTTTTAAACCATCATAATTATAGTTCTTGGTGTGGACTGCCCAGCACAGAGCAGATTTTCCATTGTCTGGTTACTAATGACTTTGTCTCAATTGTCTAATTACAGTGATAAAGATTTAAATCATAATTTTGCCTGATATAGACAGCATTTTGTTCAGGCAAAGTTACTGAATTGCTCCTTTTAACATGTAACTGGCTTCTTTTGTTTAATGAAGGGTTTCGTATAAAAACACGCTTATATTCCTGAAGTAAACCACTGATCGTATCAGCACCAGTGTCGACAATTTTCACATGCTAGCCAGCCCTAATGTACACCGATACAGAGAACAGTTTTCAGTCAGTCAGTTCATGTTTGCAACAGAAGCAGAAGCGAACAGAAGTCGAACACTCGAAGACATTCTTTAGAAATGACAACTGAAGTTTGTTAATTCCAGGAGAAAACAACAAAACAAAACAAAAACACACATTCTTTCACCTTTTCAGTTGGGAATATGATAAAATATCATATTGGGTGTATTCCAGGGTCCAAACTTGTGGATCAGAGGGGAAAACATACGGAGAGGAGACTCTGACAGGGGCTGAAGGTCCATGAAGTCTGATGTTAATGTGTTAAAGGGGCTGGTTGTTGTGTCATTCAAAGTCCTGACTGAAGCCACTGAAGTCTGTCCCAGCCCAGCCTCAAGTAAACTGGTCCTCCTCTGTGTACTGTGTGTCCTCAGGAGCGTACTGGTTATCTCCAGCTGGGTATTGATCATCTGCGGGCCCGTACTGGTCATCTGCGGGCCCATACTGGTCATCTGCGGTGGCATACTGGTCGTCCACAGAGGCATACTGGTCATCTGCAGGAGTGTACTGGTTGTCGCCCCCGTATGATTGTTCTGCTGCTTCTTGGTTCTCTGTAGTGTTTAAGCCAGACTTTTTCACTCTGGAAAAAAAAGAAGATACATTTTAAGACTATTATGAGATACGAATGTTGGGTTCCCACAAACCAGATTAATTTGGTCAAAATATTTATAATCAACTTGTAGATGTGATGCGATACACAACACCGAGCCAGGAGTCATTAACTTATTAGTCATTAACAGTAGGTCTTCAGTTTCACATTGTGTGTCTCTGCCACTAACATTGATGTAATTGTGTGGACTATGTCCTCTATGAGGACACAGAAGTAACCAAAATATCCATCCAATATGATCTGAGCCCTGTACTACCAAGCAGGGTTTTCAGTGTTATGAAGCTCTGGAGCAGGATATGTTTGAGAAAACAAATCAACATTTAAAATCGCTGCCTTTTGACCAATCAGTTCTCTGGAAAATGGCATCATCATTCATATAATATGCTGTGGATCTCGGTGCACAGATCATGATAGGTCTCCTCCAGTCTCCAGTACCGTTACGCCTCTTAAGGTGCCTCAGCGCCAGCTTTCTGTGTGAATTACACACTAGTTCATCTTTACAGGGGAGATGCTTGGCTCTGTGTGAACAACCAACGACAAAGAATTGGCGAACCGCCATAATGCGGCGTCTCTGTGTGAAAAGAGCTACTATGGTGGCAGACGCTGATCAAACAGCTAGTATAAAACTTACAACACAAAGGGTGATAAAAGCACAACACTCGCCTGCAACATTCACTGACAATCTGCTCCCACAAATGGACTATTCTGTTTCTGTAACGAGAGTTTCCGTCTGATACAGCCAGAATGAGTTTCACCTCAGCACAACAGTAGCCAGCAAAGCATCCTCTACACTAAGCAAAGATGGCAGATAAAGGTTGAATGTGTCCGTAAGTCTGTTCTATGGTCTTGGCCTAGTGTCTGGAGATGGTCAGTCCCCTGTGGAGAAACCTGGTGCATGTACCAACAAAAATACCTCTAATACAGAAGCAGGACGATTAATTTGACAAAATGTTGCAAATGTCACAATCGATTATCCAGCATAACAACCTTTTCTCACAAAAAACACGTGTGTGCACTTACTGGTTCTTGTGTTTGGCACCACTGATATGAGACTGGTACTGCTCCACAGAGTTTAGTTCGATGCTGCAGATGGTGCATGGGTAACCCTTTAGTGTGGAAGCTGAAAGCACATAAAAAGAAGACGAGAGAATTATTGCTTAATTTTGTACTGATCTTCTTAAGGAGTCATAGGTTTTTTGATTCTATGGTCTGACCTGGTGCTGTGGAAGGGCCATATGTTTCCATCAGTTTCATCTTGGTCATCTGTTTTCTATGCTTCTTGCCCACGTAGTGCTGCTGGGCCATCAGTGGGTTGTTGAAGGAGGCCTGGCAGATGGAGCAGAAGCGGTCGGGGTTGTTATTGTTGTTACTGTTGCTACCACCCGTCGCCGGCACACTGCTCGATTCATCAACGGGTTTCTTCTTCGGCTGAGCTGCTGTTGGTGGTGTTTGGGAGGCTACTGTTGAAGTGGAGATACAATTACAGCATGATGGAAATGCAATATATGACATTAGGGAAAAGAAAAATGAAGGTAACTAGCTGGAGGTCTAGTAAAATCATAAACAAATACATACCTGGTGCCTGAGGGCCGATTTTCATCCTCAGGTTCTTGGCGTGAACTTTGCCCTTGTAGTGAGACTCGGCCACCACAGGAGAGGAGAAGTTCATGTTACATACATGGCATACCTTCGACCTGTCGCTGACTCCGTTGTTACAGTCCTGCTGACAAAGATAAACAGCAACATGAATCATTTATGGCTACAAGAGGCATCACTTGTCCTGTTAAAAAAAGATGAACTGCATGTCATCACTACCATCTGTTCTCTAAAACTAAAAGTCCAATACTGGATTCTCACTGACATTTTAGATGATTTTAATGCTGAAACAGCAGGATTTTCACAATTTGGTTAGAACACTCATGGGACATGAAGTAGGGAATCCGAACTCCAGAGAACAAGATGCAGTCACTCAATTTGCATTTGGCACAACATTTTTGCTGACATCACAAAATCAGCATGTTGGCTTCTTTGATGATTGCACTTCCAATGATTTAATCACTATAATAAAGGCTTTTTAATATTTCCTTCCTTTTTTCAATACTTTCTTTCTTGGATTGCTTAGATTGTTTCTGCAAGTATCCTTTGTCGAGTTTTCCAGGAGCAATGTTTGCCTACTATTGTTAAATAGAGCAACCAGTAATTTTCCCTTTTTCACCTGTGCATGTGTTACTCTATATTGAATATACAACACTCAGTCTCTGTTTTCCTTTAAATATATCTATTCATTTTTAATGAAGTGGTTCAGGATCTGTACACATGGAGGATGTACCATTAGAATTAAAATACCCAATAAAAACATGAACCCTCAGACAACAATTTAAATGATTTGGGTTCAAGATCACCTTAAATATATATATAAATTCAAAATCTTAAATAATACTGTTGTCATTTGCTGCCCTTATATGCGCTGCAGCAAAGCGATGTTGCTCTTTCTGATATAGCATGAAATTTTACATGCCAGAGTTCAATCTGATCTGATGACTCAGCACTTTCCTTGCAGAAATTATTAGATGGTGAAATTCTGTGATGGCTGATGTGGTGCAAGAAGCAGCTCAGTTTGCTCAAGATCACTTTGGAAAAACAAAATGATTACAGTTATTTGGATTCAGCTGACATTAACTGGCAAAACTGAGAACATTTTACTCACACTGTCATCCGATGATGGCTTCAACTTTTTCAGAGCTGGCTCCTTCTCATTTTGCATGGAGAGATAACGCCGCACTTTGTTGGCATGTTTCTTGCTCTGCAAACAAAAACACAGATCTTTATCACAAAGTGGACAACAACCATCAGCATCCCAGTCCACTGCATTCAACTTATTTTCACCATTTGATTTTTGTGATGACTGGGCACACTGGGAAGATACAGCTTCTGCATTTTGATAATCAGTGTGTTCCACTTGAATGACTTTGGCAAGAGAAAAACAACAGACATTTATTGTGTCTGCACAGTTTCACATAATCAAGTCTGGTAAAATGTTTTGTAGACCTTAAAAAAAATAGCATATTGGTACCAAATAGGTATGCATGATATTGGAAAAAACTGACATTACAATTGGTTTTCTTTTTGTTGCAAGTTGCATATCTAATTTGCAGTTAAGTCAATTAAGTTAATTAGTTGATGTCAACATTCAGGTTTGAAAAACACATTAAAAAAACTGAGGTTATCTCAAGACTCTTAACTTCAACATGAGACCATACCTTTCTCTGGGTGTAAGGGTTTGAGCCTTGACAATGCCCAAAACATGACCCATCACAGATAGACCTTTAGTTTAGCCTAGCCGCTGGCCGTAAAAGGCCTTTACTATGTCTGGACGCATATTACAAAGTGGCCAATTGCCTTACTTTACATTGCACTTCCTGTGAAAGAACTATTGCGCATGCCCATAGTGCGATGTTGATATTGAAAAGATATATTGTGCAGTCTTAATACCAGCAGTGAAACTCACAACCAGCTACTACTCAAACTAAGGTCATTTTAAAGTGCTGTTTTAAATGTGAAAATGTGTCTAAACAAGAGTTTCCAGGTTGTATTTGTCATCTGCCTTGTTGTGCATCACGGCCAACATGAGCCTCAGCTGGATAAACCTCTGTTCTGACTCCTTTAGTTTACACAGCCACAAATAATAAAGGACGTTGTTTTCATTTAACCCATTAAGAAGACTGGATGGAGCAATCACATTTTTTCTCCCTTTAGAGCCCGATGCGACATCAGTGTGTTTACAATGATGTGTTCACTTTCAAGATATTTGACTGGAGAAATGCATTGTGGTTGGTTTATGAAGATTAGAGCAGAAAACCCTCTGGTTTTAGAAGGGGCTTTTAATCAATGCCTTACATTTTAGGATGCATTTTTAATGGGTGCCCTAGGTCTTACTGGGTTAAACATTTTTATCCTTTGTTAGAAAACTTGGGAATAAAAAAGGAATTTCATTGTAACACTACCTACCTCACTAACTTAATGTAGACATGCTCTTGTCAGTAATAATAAAACATAAATCAATGTGATGTTCTCTGATTGAAATATTCAAACCTTCTGGCTAATAATCTTGCTGTTTTCTCCCTGTATCAATGAGCATAGTAGCGGTGTCTAAAATTGGTTAAGTCCCTTGACACTGAAACAGCAGCAGCAGCAGACTGTGGGCTCACTGACCTGATAATGAGTCAACTTCTGAGACTCCGAAATGAGGACGGCACTGCAGACTTTACACTGGGAGTCCGAAAAGAGGTCGCCATGCTCCTTTATCATCTTATTTACTGCAGAGAGAGAAAGACATTTTAAATCAGGTTACATCTTCTGGGAAAATGTAATTATAACACAAACATCTGTGGCAAAAGTTCAAACAACAGCACTGCTCAAGATTAATTTATTAAGGGAATAATACAGCTCAGCAGTGTCCAACTCCAACAGACTGATTTTTAGAAACAAGGCCCCTTTTAATTTTAAACAGCTCCCTTTCACATTATGTTCCTGCCTGGTAAATGTAAGACTATCTCCCTTGCACACGTTAGCAAAACATCAGAGTACGCTGACAAGCAGCAAGGCAGCACACTCGCAGACACAGTGGCATGTTTGAGACCGAACTGTGAATCAGGGTCATTGTTCTTAGCTCAAAATATCTAGGAAATGAAGTTATCTTCATGTGTCAGACATGTGATGAAAATAAGTTGCGAAGCAGTAGGCAGATATGATTAAGACAAGTATTAAGTCAGGGGATGTTATGGTGCCTTTTACTTAGCCGGTTTGAAGAAGAGTTATTTAAATAAGCCCTTTGAGAGACGGAATGCGTAACATCACTTTCATCTGTCAGATAAAGTTTTAAGGCTTTCAGACACAAGTGTTGTTGCATGAATATATATAACAGCCTTATTCATTCCTCACAAGACCTAAAGAGCTAGAGAACCAGTGCTAATTTTTTTTGCCCATTATGTGCGAGATGGAGCTGTATTTAAGTTATTTGATACACTTCCTTTGTAATACGGCCTGTAAATAGCCGGTAAATCTGTTTACATCAACCATTTCATGACATTGTTGACTAATTCTCATTCTATAAATAAACTAACAATAATTTGGGAGGATTCTTTCATTAGATATTTTTATTCTTGCAGCCAATGCATGGATAATAAAGAAGTAGGTACTGGGGTCTACTATTCATTCCACATACTAACTAACAACAATGATAAAAATGTGCTTTAATGTAGCCTCACAGGTGCACTATGTAGTTTCTTTCATACTGTTTACTTTGTTTATATGTGGTGGACCCGACCACCTTTCTCATCTCAAACAGTGTTCCGGGGACCTAATGTTCTTCTCAGTACAGCTTGTTTATTCAGTTATCCAGTTATGGAAAAAGTAAATAGTTCTGTGTTTGTTTTAATACCTCATTAATATTGTAAATATCAAAATTCGGACTTTAAACTTCTTCTCCAAAAACTAAAAAGAGCCCTTTTAAGATCAGGGACGGGAAAACAGCATAATATTGTGATAGCCCACAATTACTATATCACGTTGTTGGCTGCTGGGACTGCATTTATTAGTTTGTTTGACATCACATCTGCAGTGATAAATGAAGTCATACAAATGGGCTGAAATGGTGTTGCAGTACAACCATTTGGCAACGATGGCCCATTCAAAGCTGACAGCACAAATGACTGACAGAGCAAATATCAGACTTCAGATGCATATAATATTAAAACACTAGAGACAACAGAACACTCATGCAAACTTTAGCTAAAACGCTGTTCCTTCAGCAGTTCACTAGCGACATGTGTCTTGTGGCTTGCTTGTGTCACTAATGCTGAGTGCTCGAGCAAGAATGGGATTATAACGTTAGCTTAGTGCAACCTGCACATGGCCTAAAACATGCCTGTCTGTTAACCCAAACATGGAGATGCTTCCTTCAGTTTCCACTGGACCACAAGCAGGGGAATCGATTCACAATCATTATGAAGCAACATCGGATGCAGACATGCTCTCATCGACCTTGGAGGCGAAACGGCTACAGCTAGTTTAGCTTAGCATACTTTAGCAACCCCTCTCCGCTCACTCTGCAATGCCGGCTAATGTTAGCTTACAGAAAGCTAGCGGCATTTTAAGCTTAATGAGCCAAAGCTGTAACTGAGTGCACCGACGTGGAGTTCATTTAAAATAAACGTTAAATTGGTAAAAGGCCATACCCTCCGCCGGCCCTGAAGGTAAGTAAGGAAAATCCTCTGTCTGCATCGCGACGGCCATAATTTCTATCACCATCAGCGGCGTTCTAATGCGCATGCGCAAGTGACAGGCAGGCAGGAGGAAAAGGGATACAAATAAAGACGTCTCACTCTCAGTGGATTTTACACGTACCAGCACAACCAAAAATACGTATTATAGACGATCTTTGAACCTGTGTGATTTGCTAATGAGCTGAAATCTGACTACGCTGAGTTTTAGCAAAAGGTAAAAGATGGTGTAGTGGTATTTTTATTCAGTCATCAGACATAACACTATATATAAATATAAACAGGTTACTAGTTACTGTGCATGCTTGAGCAGAAGCAAAATGCTAATAGCTTGCCTATCCTACATTCTCAACAATGTCAGCTACTCTACAGAAATAGGTAAAAGAAAACATACACAACAAAAACAGTAATTTACACAACTCAGAATAAGAAAAAGATAAAGATAAAAATTCAATCTAAAAGGATGACTTCACATAGAAGTTGGTATATAAAAGTGGAGTTTAATTTGTGATTTAAAAGTTAAAATAAGTTTGAAGTATCTATATATTTGAGTATCACAAGTAATTGTCTGGAAATAAATGTACCAAAAGTACAGTAAGAGTAAATTCTACATATATTCAAAAGTATGTATAGATGCTGCATTCTCTTAAAACTCATATTTTTATTATCATTTGCAATATAATTTTTACTACTTTTCAATATCACTGCAAAATTTAAATTTCAATGTCATTGTCAATTTCATTTTTAGTTCATCTTGTACTTAACTTGTCTTACTTCTGTTGTTACTGTTTTAGGCCCTAGTTTTTACATTTACTCCTTAAACACTTTATAGTTTGTATCGTATACTCCCTTTTTTCTTATACTGGACCCAGTGCGTGACCCTGACCCGTTGATCCCAATGGTTGTTACTGGTTTTTCTATTGCACTGTAAATTTTTGTATCAATGTCTGACACAGAAATTTCCTCAGGGTGAATCTAGTTCTTTGTTATCTTATGCACTGTAGAGTCATTTGTATTTCTGGGGAATCTGATGTAACCACAAGATGGAGACAAATAGCCATTAATGACCAGACACTCCACTAACAGAACAGTGTTGGTGCAGAGGGTAACAACATCTATCTATAATACCTGGAATCTCTGTCTGTCTGTCTGTGTGTGTATATGTGTGTGTGTCAAATATCTCTGCGGATCAGGATCAGACTGACCTGAGACTTTCAACATGGCTGCTGTGTGGTTCAGTGGCGTGCAATTTAGCATTTGCTTGGACTGCAATGATACCGTTAATACATTATTTCATAAATGCTTTACAAATTCCATGAGCATTGTCCACCGGAGCCACTACAGTCACGTGCGCACCAGAGCCAATCACTGCACACAGTGGCCACGCGCGCACCAGAGCCAATCACTGCAGAGCTCAAGCCCACGACTTCCCTGAAGAAACAAGCAGATTTATACCTGCAGCGGTGCGAGCTCGACCAGGATTTTGCCGGCGGTTCGGTTCCGTTCTGTGCATCTAAACTGACTGTTGTGGATTAATGAGATGAAACAAGTCCAAGTCTGTTTGGGTCTGAGGAGATCCGGAGACGCGCTGTGGATGTTCGGCCCACCGCCCGAGTTGACGGAGCGGACGCACTGGCACGTCCAAAACTGGATTTAGGGTAAATAATGTCCACCACGCTTTTTCGCAAACATTGCCGTTACGTTTGCTTTGTGTCTGGTGCAGGAAGAAACAGTAAAAATGTGCTTTTGTCACAAGTGGATTTATACCTGCAGCGGCGCGAGCTGGACCGGGATTTTGCAGGCGGTTCGGTCCCATTCTGTTCTGTTCATCTAAACTGACTGTTGTGGATTGTAATGAGATTAAACAAGTCCAGACCGAGTCTGTTCGGGTCTGAGGAGATCCGGAGACGCGCGGTCAACAAAGTGGGATCGGAATCTGTGGATGTTTGTGTTTAGCTAGCTGCTAGCCGCTAACCGACCCACACGGCCTACCTACCGAGTTGACGGAGCAGATGCACTGGCACGTCCAAAACTGGATTTAGGGTAAATAATGTCCAACACGCTTTTTCGCTAACATTGCCGTTACGTTTGCTTTATGTCTGGTGCAAGAAGAAACAGTAAAAATGTGCCTTTGTCACTAAAGTGTTCAAGCAGCAAGTTTGGTTGTTGAGGAACAGGAAGATGTGGGAGGGACATCGGCGGATGATTGACAGCAGCAGTGATGTGTTGGAGACAGCGACAGAGATAGCGAGTTTTGAGAGTTGAGAGATTTGTGACATATAGCGTGTTTGGAGTGTATAGTTAGTGTGTTATGTAGTGTTTGGTGTAGTGTGTTTAGTGAGTAGTGGAGTCGTGTTGTGAGGCAAACCAAGGAGGAGACGGCTGAATGTGGAACAGGCAGGAATGAGCTGAGGAGCCTGAAGCATTGCCTGCATTTAAATGTAAATAGTTACACATAACTTTGTAAATTTCAAAAACTTATGCACCAATTTAGTAAACAACAATTTATATTTGCATTATAACTAATGCAATTGGTTCATTAAACATATTTGTGGTTTTCACAGTAAAAAAACAAACTTTTTCTACTCTGATTTTATGTTATTTTGTGATTTTAGGTCCATAGTGTTAATATAGTACCTTAAAATGAAAAAATAACTGTACAGTAACACATGTGAGGTTGTGCTAAAAATAATTACACCAAGTAAGGCAAGGTAAATAGTTTTTAAGGTGAAATATAATGGTATAATCAAAATTAGTCAAAAACAGCCAATTATATCCCTGACGTCCCACCTTCAAACACAGCCTCATTTGGCCATCCATGAAAAAGCTACTTAACCTCCCACTTTTCTTTAGGAAAACATGCTTCCTACGGGCAATGCACTAGTTACACTAAAGCCTGATTTATGCTTCTGCGTCGCGGCGACGGCGTAGCTACGTCGTCGACGCAGACCCCTACGCGGACCCTACGCCGTAGCCTGACGTGCGCTTCCAAAAAATTCCTGACTACGCATCATGTCGAGACGCGAACGGCAAGGACTGTGATTGGTCCGCTCAGAACGTCATTTCCGGCAGTTGCTTTTCCGGTCAACAGTATAACAACACCGCCATTTTTAAAGTTTTGCATTTGTTGTTCAATATCCACGAGCTCCATCTCCAAAAACACCCGCTCCATTTTAGTTGCCATTGTTTACTGTCTGACCGGAAGAAAACCAAGGAATCCGATATGAACCCCCCGAAACCAAACAAAGACACAACCACACCCCCCTAGCGGCTTGGCGGTGAATTGCAGAACAACGCGTTCCCTCGACGCAGAACTTCGAATGCTCAATGACGGCGTAGGGTCGACGATGTAGCTACGCCGTCGCCGCGACGCAGAAGCATAAACCAGGCTTAACGGTCCTGAGGGGTGTACTACGAAGCCAGTTTAGTGGGTTAGCGATGTATGTTGAGTCTAAAGCCAGGCCTCCCTGTACTACAAAGGTGGCTCTCTTTTAACCCGGCTAGATCACCATGGTAACTTATGCTTTGCTCATAACCTGGTCCCGACCAGGTTATGTTCAGAGTTTCAGCTTAAAATCTTCTATAAAAGCGCCGCTGTTTCACTGTGTAACTCTTTCGGAGATGATGTCAGCAATCATTGAGAACCCGGTGGACCTGGGAGCAAGAATAATTCGGGCAGCACTACGACGTGAGCAGCTTCTTCGAGATCGCGCTGATCCGCTGGCATTTCCTGATGAAATTCTCTATGAGCGATATAGATTGTCAGCCGAGGGAATACGGTGCATTTGCTCACTTATTGAGCCGAGTATCAGGAATGCCACTCGAAGAAGCTGTGCGCTCACTGTTGGGCAAACTGTTTGTGTAGCCCTTCGTTTTTTTGCCACGGGAACCTACTTACATTCAGTTGGTGATGCAGAAAATCTGAGCAAGAACACACACTGATGATGAAAATGATGGGGCAGCTTGGCTACATACCACTTTGAATGATGTTTTTGTATTTGGCTCTAACTTGCTGCCATGTCCGACTGCTGCTCCCACATCTTAATAAAATGCTATATGAAATATTAATTAGGCCAACCTAGTATTTATTTGTCACAGATAATGAGTAAAGTTAATTATTTCTTTGATGTGGCCATGAATAAACTGATGAATTGATCAACGTTTCACCCGTTGTAGGGCAGTGTACACCCAAACACAAATCTTACAGGCTTGAGCTATTTTCACTGTCAAAAAGGTCTTTATTGTCATTGTACAGGGACAGTAGCTACATTTGCTTGTTCATCCCGACACAGTGATACAAAAAAAAAACACTGAACATGTATAGCCTATGCACACTCAGCCTCGCTTTCAATTAAACACACACGCGCATTCTATAATTGAGATCAGTAAAATGTGAAAACAATATAGACATCATTCAAAAATGAAAAAAGATAGTTGTTGCTTCAGTTTATTTATTTTTCAAATGAATGAGGGTTAATATGTTAAAGTTGCACAATGTTGAGCTTTCAGAAATTAAAACACTAAGGGCTTAATATAATATTGATCATAATATTAATCATTGTTAACCTACGCATTTACACGGTCAGCAATTTTCTGCCAGCAGCCCTCCCTCGCTCTATTGGCGGCGACAGTGTTACTTTTGCCGTGATGGTTTCTTTGAATTCTTCATAGCCTTGCATAATAAGAATCTGCTCATCTTGAGTAAAATATGTGGCCCGGGATCGATCCATTTTCGCACGGAAGTAGAATAATATGACGTCAAACGCCCCCTTTTATGTGAACGCGCGCAGAGCACAAAGCAGAGAACCGGACATGACAAATTAAGTTGATAACCATCGTCGCAGTACCGTTTAACTCTGATTGGGGACTTGGGGCTTTGTTGAGCTGCATCATGAGCACAAAGCCTGGCTATGTTGAGCCCCCTTCGCAGTACAGGCCTCTGAAGTCTTGTTGCTGCTTCCACCCTTTTTTTCAAAAACGACATGCCAATTTTATGAGGCTTTATTCAGACTACTTATAGTCTCTTCCAAAGTTAGCCATTGTGGACACATAACATAGAAATCACACTATGTAGTTCTGTGTCCAGCATTCATTTTCAAAGTCTGTCACCTTTCCAATGGGTAGCACCAGTTTCCGTAGTGTAGTGGTTATCACGTTCGCCTAACACGCGGAGGGCCAGCCGCGGATAGGCGTAGAGCACCTTTTCAACGAAGAAGAAGCCCCTTCACGGACCCGGGTTCGCGTCTCGCCTCGTCCGAACAAAAACACTTATATTTGGTTCGGATTTGTTTTGCTACAGCGTGAGTGCACAACTAAAAACCATCACATCCGATCCATTCTAACATTTATTGAGATATTTGATCACATATATTTGGATAAATCATGTTGAAACAATAAATCTTTAGGATGGTTATAATGTCACCTGATATTAAACGACAGATAATCATGCTACTTGAAAGAATGGTCCTTTTATATGGAGCTACTGGTCAAGGTTGAATTAAACTTAACAACAATAGAAATGATAATAGTAGTGATTATTATTATTATTATGATTATTGGTGTTGTTATATCTATAGTACTAAAATTATTATGGTAATTATTATTGATACATTGTTAAAATAAACAATTAAGAAACAGCTGCCACCATTGAATAAGTTGTGGAAATAAGACTAATTTCCAAATACTGGTAATAGTTCTGAAGGATAACAACTGTTTATTTTAGAGATATTTACACCTGAGCTCATGAATGTGCAAGCTTTAGCACTTATTATCTGTCATTATTGCAGACTCTATTAAGAAAGACAGAATTATTGCAATTATTTCAAAGATATTTATTTAAAAAACTGATGAATAAAAGTATTTTTTTAGATATGCAATCATTATGAACATGAAAATATGTAGACTGCATAAGAGTTTAAACTGACTCTGTATGCATATGCAGAGTATAAAATGAATTTTTTTTAAAAAGAACGTAATTCTTAATAATTAAACAAACACAATTAAGTCCACAGGCTCAAATAGATATACAGAATACAGTAAATAATGTCTTCCTCCACACTGTCTCACTTCCTCTTTTCTTAAGCCCATCTGTCCCTTTTAGCCTCAAAGAACTGGGGTAAGTGAAAATCAATGTATGTTACCTGGATTGAACCCATGCTTTTTGTACATTTTGCAGGCTGTTGTGTGAAGGTGTGTGAGGAGCATTTCTTCACATCTTCTCTTATTTGTCACATGACTGTCACATCCATCCAGGTTGTATAAACACAGAGAATCTGACACATTTTTATCATTCCAGTGCTTATCAATTGATCAGTGAATGAAAAAAAGATGGAATAGTATTAATCCTTTGGGACATCGGGCCATTTTTCAAAGTAGAACAACATATTTTATAGATGTATTTACAGCTTATGTTAGCATTCAACCACCTCCTGGCTAACAATAACAGAATTCCTAATAATTAAACAAACACAATCAAAACCAACAGGCTCAAACAGATATACTGAATATATACAGTAAATAGTGTCTTCCTCCACACTGTCTCACTTCCTCTTTTCTGCAGCCCATCTGTCCCTTTCAGTCTCAAAGAACTGGGACTGTTGAAAGTCTCCCTAGGTCATCTCCTCAACCATGCCCTGCTCCTTGTATAAGGAAAAGACTCTGGAGGGACAGTAGATGTATTTCCCTGGCACGCCGGGGAAGCAGGTGTGACTGTGAGGGCTGCTGAGACCCTGCTTTAGTGGCTGGTGGCAGAACCTTTAAAGAAAAATGAACTGAACAGCCATCAGCAAGATAACGCTACTTTGGCTGACCACAGGCTAAACACTTCCTGGTCACCTGCTGCTGCTGCTGCTGCTGCTGCTGTTGCTGTTGTTGTTGTTGTTGTTTTTCCAGGATGTCTGTCACAATCCTCTCCACTGTGGCACGGCTCAGTGACACCTCCTGGCAGACTGCCACGGGAGGAGCGTTAACTGTTGCGGGAGGCAGGGTTGTGACAGTCACAGTTTGGCTGCCTGTGGTCAAACTCTGCCAAAGCTGCTGCGTCTCCACAACCTTTTCTGGGCTGGTATTGAGCGATGAGCTGGTGTTTTTCAGTTTTGCCAGATACTTCACATATTTGGAGATATGTTGGCAGGTGGTTGGATGCAGGAGGCTGTTAGGGTCAGTGCAAGCCCTATGCACCATTGCAGCATAATCTGCATCTACCTGCCTCAAAAGACCTTTAGCTCCATGATGCTTAATCAAAAGTCCATCGATGGCAGCTGTCATCGGTGCTGTCCACCTGCTGTGGTCCAGGACTTGAACAAGGCCTCCTGCCTTGATGGGTCCAGCGCGGGTGGCTCGAGGAAAGGAGGACACGGGCAGCGATGCTACCCCTGGAAGGCTTAAAAAAATAAAATGAATCAAGCATATGCTTATTATGATGTTTTTTGTCACATTTCAGTAGACTCTTATTATACTGCAGTAATATAACAATTCTGTGTGAGATGTGACGCGTTAAATAAAAAGAAAGAAAAGTTCAATTTGTTGAATTACTCATGTTTTTCTTATAGGTTTTTACATTTCACATTCATTATTACTAACACTCATTATTGTTTATTGACAATATATTAATATAACCATCATGATATTCATTGCACCCAAAGTGTCCATGCTTGTGTTTAACTGTTAGTTCTGTATGAGGGATGGTAGGTGGGTAATTTGAATGACCTGTGTCCATGAAATACTGCGTCTCTGCTTTCACTGCGGCAGCAGATGCTGGTGTCAAGGGTGGCTGGGACTGGGCTTCAGAGCACTGCTGGGAAGACAGGACCGGCATGGGATCCACCTGGACAGTTCCACTGGTCTCCTGAAATATAGCATCAAATGTAGTGATTTAGTCACTCAGTCTGTTGGTCGGTCAGTAATCGACAATAAGTGATTATTCTGTATTACCTGAGCATCTGTGTCCACGACAGCGGCAAGGCAGTGGCGCACTTCATCCTGGGAAGAGGACTGCGACTGTGTCTCCTTGTTCCAGTTGAAAAGAACAGGACGGCAGCCTGGCTCCACGTACTCTAGTCCAAATCTTTACCCTGTGTCCCTGTGTGAAAGCTGCAAAACTGCTGGCAGCTCCACATCAGGCTGCTTCAAGTCCTGTTGCACTTTGTTTGTTTGTTGTTGAATTGATGTTAATTGTTTTCCTGTGTCGTTGTCCCATGTCAACCATGTTGTTGTTTTTTTAATTGTGTATTGTTGTATTGTTGTTTTTTTGCTGCTGGCTGCACCGCAAATTGCCCTCCGGGGACAATAAAGATCTCTTGACTTGACTTGACCAGTCTTCTGAAGTTCCATCAGGCTACTCCAGTCATGGCCTGGGCCTGGAAAAGCTTGCAGGAGAGATCCCACAGAAGGTGTAAGTGTCCTTAAGCTTCTGGAGGTCACTCTGGTCCACAATAACAAAAGCTGCAGAGAGGAACTGGCAAAAGGAGCTGAACAGAGGATGGTGTTCAGAGACGCACCCCCTGGTAAAGCGTTGCATGCAGTGGAACAAGTCTAATTTGACAGTTATGTCCTTATTAAACTTGCTCCTTGAGGCACAGGTGTTTTCCAGGCTTCCAGAAGTGGCCTTAGTAACAATGGCCTCTGTGGTCCTCCAGCAGTCCCACAGGAGGTGGTCCTGAGCCCCAGGATCCAGGACCTTGAAGGCAGCACAGTAGTCCCTAAACATTATAAAGACATTTCATTAGAGCTGTAACATTATATTAATATCTTTGTACGAAATTAATAATAATTAATAATAATAATGTTCACAGAAAAACACAATTTGCTATATTTTCACTATCAATTAATACTGTTTGTTATTTATATGGACTCCTAACAAAAAGAGTCAGATTACAAAATGAAAATCTGTGCAAATGAAATAACAAAGCTGACACAAAGACCATATATAACTATGTGCTGTACAACAAATCTAGTACAGTTTGGAAGTGGCGTTTGTTCTTTATACCTGTCCACCCACTGGTAGCCGGCCTTCTCCACTCCAGCTGCAGTGCAGTGCTGAGCCAGGCTGGAGTGAGCGGTCAAACTCGGACTGCAGCATCACCCAGCTCAGGATCATCCAGTTCTCGTTCATGATAGCGTAGGAAGACATTGTGCCGGACGACAGCACAACCTTCCTAGCTACTTTGCGGGTATGATCCGACCTGAGTGCCTGTCCAAAGGTCCCCTGGAGCAGCAGAGTGAGGAGCTCCTTCTGCCTCTGGTACTCATGGCCCAGGCAGCTGACAAGATAGTGTGAAGACACAGACACTCCACACCAGCCATCAGCGTCCGAGTAGCCGCCAAACGGAGCAGGAGTGTCTGTCTGTCTGAGCAGCCCAGTGATGGTGCGCTGGCCATAAACCCCTGCCTCAGCATCCCTGATGTTCTGGACACTTAGCAGGTAGGCCAGGTGAGCTCTCTCATACTTCAGATGTAGCACCTCTGTCAACTGCTTGGCCATGTCCTCCGGAGATTTGCCACTGCGCCTCAGCTCATCCATCACTGATTTGCAGATGGCCTTTTTGTGCATCAGGAAAGCTGGCACAATGTTGCTGAAGTGCTTTGGTAGCTTCTCCAACCACTGGGGCTTGTCAGCATGCCAGTACCTCTTATAGGCCTTGCACGTGAGACGCAAGGCCAATATGTAGTACTGACCCCCGGTGCCAATGATGACTCTGGGCCTCCCAACGCCTGAAGAAGCTACCTGAGGGGTGGGACAACCATGAAGGCAGGGCAGGATGTACAATGGGGCAAGAAAGTATTTAGTCAGCCACCAATTGTGCAAGTTCTCCCACTTAAAAAGATGAGAGAGGCCTGTAATTTTCATCATAGGTACACTTCAACTATGAGAGACAGAATGGGGGGAAAGAATCCAGGAAATCACATTGTAGGATTTTTAATGAATTAATTGGTATATTCCTTGGTAAAGTAAGTATTTGGTCAGCTACAAACAAGCAAGATTTCTGTCTCTCACAGACCTGTAACTTCTTTAAGAGGCTCCTCTGTCCTCCACTCATTACCTGTATTAATGGCACCTGTTTTGAACTCGTTATCAGTATAAAAGACACCTGTCCACAACCTCAAACAGTCACACTCCAAACTCCACTATGGCCAAGACCAAAGAGCTGTCAAAGGACACCAGAAACAAAATTGTAGACCTGCACCAGGCTGGGAAGACTGAATCTGCAATAAGTAAGCAGCTTGGTGTGAAGACATCAACTGTGGGAGCAATTATCAGAAAATGGAAGATATACAAGACCACTGATAATCTCCCTCGATCTGGGGCTCCACACAAGATCTCACCCCGTGGGGTCAAAATGATCACAAGAACGGTGAGCAAAAAATCCCAAAACCACATGGGGGGACCTAGTGAATGACCTGCAGAGAGCTGGGACCAAAGTAACAAAGGCTACCATCAGTAACACACTATGCCACCAGGGACTCAAATCCTGCAGTGCCAGACGAGTCCCCCTGCTTAAGCCAGTACATGTCCAGGCCCGTCTGAAGTTTGCTAGAGAGCATTTGGATGATCCAGAAGAGGACTGGGAGAATGTCATATGGTCAGATGAAACCAAAATAGAACTTTTTGGTAAAAACTCAACTTGTCGTGTTTGGAGGAGAAAGAATGCTGAGTTGCATCCAAAGAACACCATACCTACTGTGAAGCATGGGGGTGGAAACATCATGCTTTGGGGCTGTTTTTCTGCAAAGGGACCAGGACGACTGATCCGTGTAAAGGAAAGAATGGGGCCATGTATCGTGAGATTTTGAGTGAAAACCTCCTTCCATCAGCAAGGGCATTGAAGATGAAACGTGGCTGGGGCTTTCAGCATGACAATGATCCCAAACACACTGCCCGGGCAACGAAGGAGTGGCTTCGTAAGAAGCATTTCAAGGTCCTGGAGTGGCCTAGCCAGTCTCCAGATCTCAACCCCATAGAAAATCTTTGGAGGGAGTTGAAAGTCCGTGTTGCCCAGCGACAGCCCCAAAACATCACTGCTCTAGAGGAGATCTGCATGGAGGAATGGGCCAAAATACCAGCAACAGTGTGTGAAAACCTTGTGAAGACTTACAGAAAACGTCTGACCTCTGTCATTGCCAACAAAGGGTATATAACAAAGTACTGAGATGAACTTTTGTTATTGACCCAATACTTATTTTCCACCATAATTTGCAAATATATTTTGTAAAAATCAGACAATGTGATTTTCTGGATTTTTTTTTTCTCATTTTGTCTCTTATAGTTGAGGTATACAAATAAATAATTATAAAATAAATATAAATAATAATAAATATAAATAATAATAATTAAATAATTTCCCAGTCTGGGATCATTAAAGTAATTCTATCTATACCTATGATGAAAATTACAGGCCTCTCTCATCTTTTTAAGTGGGAGAACTTGCACAATTGGTGGCTAACTAAATACTTTTTTGCCCCACTGTAGTTGTTTTTCATCCTCTCCATGATCGTGTGCTCCGGCTTCCAAATGAAAAAAGGATGAAGCTGAAAGAACTTGACTGATGGCAGCTCTGTGATGGAGTCAATGAGCTCAGGCTGAGGTGGGTAACGCCACAGGGCCAGCATGTTCATGGGGTGACGTACTGGACGTGAGCCTGGCCACAGACCCAATGCCTCCATTTCAGTCTTCATCCATAATTTTTGTTGGCAGGAGCAGTTCCACTGTGCAACATCCTGATCGTATGCTAGGACAGAGGCTGCAGGCTGCCTGCTGTGAGGCGCTGGACATGGAACAGTTGTGAAACACAAACAATAAAATGCTACAGTACATACAGAGTAAAAGAAAAGGAAAGAGAGCTCTATATCAATGACTGCTATGGTTTACACAGTGACAGATATTCATACCTTCATCAAGGATGATGTTTCTATGTGCTTCCACAGGGGCAATAATCTGTGATGAGTGTTTGTGACATTTGCTTAAGATGTTCCTTCTCAGAGCATTTTATAAACAAACATTTACCTTCAGGAGGAGATGGAGCAGCTATGAGCCCAGACTCTGGAGAAGGGGGGAGACTGGTTTTCTGTGCGCTATAGAAAATTGTTGCAACAGAAACAGACAAACTTACATTTCATTACTTTACACTTGAATACTATAAAATACATAGAAAATTTGATTTTTATATGTCAAGACTAAACTGATATTTATGTGAGTTATACTGGAAATATAAAAGCAGTGCTCATGTGAAAGTGTCATACCTTGTCCCAACACATTGGGCTCCTGATCTTTGACCCCAAGCTGTGGCGCGATGGCAAGCAGCCGAGGAGGGACTGGCAACGGGGCCTTCGCTGTGGCTGGGAGATTAAAAGAAGAAAATATAAAGAAACATCATACAATTAACATTATATTCACGACTGGTTCAAATCTAGAAGTCAAAATATAACAACCTTTCACTGAAGAGACAGTATTGCCACAAGGCATTGCAGGTCCAGAGACGGCAGTAGCTGTCGGCTTCTTGCAGTGTGCTGTAAAGACAATCTGTGTCACTTTCCTTACACTGAAGTTTGTTTATGCTTCACAATCTGTCTTTACCTGTTTTCTCTGGAGCTACTTGCTAGCAAGGACTGAATATTTTGATGAAATTGTGAATGAATGTTTTTTGATATGGAAATACACAATGATTTTTTTCATTCTAAAAACAGGTAAAGCACAGAAACGACATCCATGCTTATGTCTTATACATGTCAAAAAACACAATTCGACATTCAAAGATGCGGCTTGTTTTTTCACAAGCCAAATCCTTGAATGACAGCAAAATAGAAAGCATACAAAAACCAAAGTACTTACCATCATCGTCGACATGTTAATTCCTTAGGGCAGTGCGAGAGCGAAAGAACACACACACATCAGAACAGGCCAGAACACGGTCAAAACAACAAACTAGTTGACAGAAAAAAGTAATGGCAGGTGAATTCTGGTGAAAACTGAATCCTCCATCCACACTGATGAAGAAACCTGTATGGGGTCACAGCTGTGGCTCTGGGTACTGCTGCTGGTGGCCCTGAAAGCACATGTGATGTTATTACAATTTTATCATGTACAGTGAGAGTTTTAAAGGTCCCATATTATGCAAAATACACCTTAGAGCGGTTTTCTATCAATAATATGCATCCCCGGCTTGTCTACAATCACCCCTGGTATGAAAAAAGTTAATCCTCTCCCTTTTTTGCTTTCTCCGCCTTTAGAAAATGTGTGCTTATACAGGCCAGTTGAAGATAGTCTGTCGGTGACGTCACCGACAGATTAGACGCGTCCCCCTAGGTTGGTGGCACCGCCCCAGGTGAAGGTTTGCCACACCCGAAGGAATTATCTAAATGGCGCCATTTTTTTTCCGCTCGGTTAGAAAATGGCGAATGTACGACCGGGATTGCTCTGTTGTTGGTGTATAAATCAACAGAAGTGCCTATATTCTGTCCCAGCTACAGAACAACAGAAGAGACAGTGGTCGTGTTTCATTTTTAATGACAACCTGCCGGCTGCGGTTTGTGTTAGCTTGTATGTGTGTGCTAACCACCTCACGTCGGACTGCTTCAGTAACGAGAGTCAATACAAAGCTGGCTTTGCCTCGACACTGACCTTCCTAAAAGGATCAGTCCCAACCATACGGGACCCAGCAACTGCACCCGAGCCAGCGATAAGTGTCGCCGCGGTTTGATAGCATTTACAGTTGCCGACGTGTATGGTGAAGTCAGCTTGAAATTGGCTAACTAGTTAGCTCCGCTTCGGTCCGCTATGCAATGGTGTTTGAAGCGAGTTTAATGTTAATAATATTACGAGGGAGCTTTGTTGTCACAGTAGAAAGTCTGGAAACATGTGCAGACTGGAGACAGAGACGATGCAAACATTGTATAACAGTTTGGAGACTGTGTTGGAGACAAACACAGCTTTCGCTAGCTATTAGCCATTAGCTACATGGCAGTAGCTGTAACAACACATACAAACTAATATTATTCAGCCAAACTAACCATTCTGAAACGTCCTGCTGCAGCCGCAGAGTCTGTACTTCTTCTGGAGCCTCTACTTCTGGGTCCGATTCTGGGTCAAACTGGTTCAGTTGAACGAAGAAATCTCCGCGAGCCATAGTGTTACATCATTAGCGCATGATAACGTTAGCATAAGGGGCTTCCCCTCCTTGAGAGTGACGTAGCAGGCAAGGCTCCCCAAGTAGGCGCTGACAGACGCAGCTCGTTAGCATTTAAAGGTGAGGGCACAGAAACAGAGTGCTGTGAACAGAGCTCAGCAGAGCGACTTTTAGACAGCTGGAGTTCAGGACCATGGATGTGTTTGGGGCAATACATATCGAATACAGAGTTGTTGGACCTCTGACAGCTGTGTGAAATTGATGAAAAACAGTATAATATGGGACCTTTAAGAAGTGATTACAATTATTTGGACAGGTTTCTCTATTTATTAAACTTGAATCCACCTACTTAGTTCAGTGTCAAATTTGGACGGGGATAAATTCAGCATCTCCCTCTCCAGCTCCTCGTCTTCCTCCATCACTGAGAGATTAAACAATAACCTTAATTATGCATCAGGTAAATGACATGTTCACATAAAATCGCCATTTGCATATTTTTCCACTAATCTATAGTGAAGGATGGTGGCATGGAGACAGCTGATGTAGTTGAGGTTGCAGTTGGTGTTGCACAGGACTCAGCAGCCTGCTGCTTCCCGATGTACTGCTGCAGTTTGAACATCTTATTGTTCGGGATGCACTTCACTCTGAGGATGAAATCCGCGTAACCATCAGCCTTGTTCTCCCAGATCTGCTTCCAGGTGTCCTTGGCCCTTTCTCCAAAGCCGACCACATTGTCGCGTTCTGAAGCCACGGGTGTTGCGGGCTTCCGGGAGAACAGGTAGTCCCTCAGGTCCACAACTTCCTAGAAACTCCTGGCGTAGTCCAGAAATGACAGCAGGCTGTCCTTACTGTGTCTCTGTGGGTTGAAGGTCCCGTCTCTCTCCTCCTCTTCTACTTTCCTAAACAGGAAGACCGGGGTTTGATTCCCTGACGGGGAGTGCCATCATTTTATTTTCTCTCTGTATTCTTGTTGTCTGAGGTGGTATTTTGCTACGGAGCAATACTAAAGACACGATTGGCAATTAGAATAGAATGTCTGGCAGACATCTCCACTTGGACAACTGCGCATCACCTCAAGCTCATCCTTCATAAAACTCATCATCCCGCAAATTGGCCAAAACAGACCCCCAATGTACCACCTTCTGTTTAAATCTGCGGACCTAGCCGCAAAAGGAACGGCCCAATTGGCGGCATGCTGCCCTTTATAAAAACGGCTTATGTCAATGTAAATGCAATCCCACACTTTTTATCACATGAGGAAAATACTTCACATTCATAACTAGTGTTTTCATAAAAAGAGATTTCCATGTGCCTGGTTTTCAACTGGACAAGAGGGAGGGAGATCAGTAGAATCGAAGGTCAAGTGCCTGTTCTTGGCTTTCCTCCTGTGTCCACACTCTCCCTTTGATCAGACTACAAAATAGGCAAGAATAAGTGATCCAACATGCTAATTCCTGGCTGTATGTTCAGTGGCTACTGGTTTTGTGGGGGGGGGTGGATATTGGGAATAATTATTGAAAACTACTAGTGATCAACTAAATACATTTACTTTATAATAAAAATATAATTTGATGTTGATAAAATAAAATGTAACTTTAAATATAAAACTATAACTCATTAACTAAATGTATTTGATAAAAATCATTGTATGATTTTAGTTGATACATTGCAGCCACATACTATAATAGAAGACATTACTGTGTTTCCTAATATGTGATGCAATTTAAAAGCACGGTTAGCCCACATTACTTTTTTTTTTTACTTAACCTGAGTACAGTTATTTCCAGCACTCGGACTCATGTTTATCACTGCAGTTTCTCTTCAGCTGTGATTCACTGGTTTATCAAAGTGTTTGCCTTGAACAATAATTCTTGATATGAATTCTGCTATCTGTCCCTCCTTGGAATCGACACAAAGAAGCTGTCCAGTATTTTCTCTCACTTTGATTCCAAAATTGCCTTTTTGTGATGTTGTCTCCTTGTTACTTTTTAATTTTTAACTTTTGAGTTTAATTTATCATTTATTTATTTTTCACTTATTTTCATCTTCCCAGTGTTGCTGCACTTCACTCCATTATGTATTTACTTGATGGTCTAAGATTCCTTATCTATTTCTATTGTTCTTAAATGAAATCTCTTTATTGCTCTGATACATTTAATTAAGTATTAACTATTTTTATTCCATTTGTTTGCTCTACATTTTCAATTGTAATTTCAATTGTGTTCCTTTTATGTGTTCTGCTTCGTTTGTCAAAGCACTTTGTAAACCTTGTTGTAAAAAGTGCTATGAAAATAAAGTTATTGTTATTGTTAAAGAGCATGAAAGCGCTGTAAAGTCGTTATTCAAAGCATGATTCTCAGTGGTTCCTGGAGGACCAGCTTTTATATGTTTATTTCCGCGTTGTATTATGGCACTGGTTTTGCTCCGCGGTGACTTCCCTCCTCAAATCTACTTGGGAGCTTCCGCCGTCTCTATCCCTCCCTGGGATCCAACCGCGGGCGCTCTCCAGTGTCTTCTTGGAGACATAACTGTTGAACGGGTTCAAATAGTGTGTTTGTCTCCCGCGCTTCGGCTTACGGCCATACCACTCTGAACACGCCCGATCTCGTCAGATCTCGGAAGCTAAGCAGGGTCGGGCCTGGTTAGTACTTGGATGGGAGACCGCCTGGGAATACCAGGTGCTGTAAGCTTTTTAATTTCTCTGCATGAGCAAGGCATGCAGTCAATCGTTCAAGTTTTTTCCGAGGCACGTCATGATATAATTCTTATACACTGTTGCAAATATGTAAACGCGAGCAAGACACGAGCGGCAAAAAAAGGCTGAACGTCTTTCTCGGGCAAGCTGCTCTGTTGTTCAAAGCCGTGTCTCCAGTGAAGGAGCAGCAGCGCCCTCTGCTGTCTGTAACGGAGAGGGTAAAAAGCTTACAGCACCTGGTATTCCCAGGCGGTCTCCCATCCAAGTACTAACCAGGCCCGACCCTGCTTAGCTTCCGAGATCGGACGAGATCGGGCGTGTTCAGAGTGGTATGGCCGTAAGCGAAGGCTGAGGAGACAAACGCGCTATTCATACATGTTCACCGGCTCCGTCCTGATGGTTTGTCTATATCCATCAACGGAGAAACATCAGCACAGTCGAACAAGTTTTCTCTCCGCATTGTTCGTGCGCACTGGTTTTGCTCCGCGGTGACTTCCCTCCTCAAATCTACTTGGGAGCTTCCGCCGTCTCTATCCCTCCCTGGGATCCAACCGCGGGCGCTCTCCAGTGTCTTCTTGGAGACATAACTGTTGAACGGGTTCAAATAGTGTGTTTGTCTCCCGCGCTTCGGCTTACGGCCATACCACTCTGAACACGCCTGATCTCGTCCGATCTCGGAAGCTAAGCAGGGTCGGGCCTGGTTAGTACTTGGATGGGAGACCGCCTGGGAATACCAGGTGCTGTAAGCTTTTTAATTTCTCTGCATGAGCAAGGCATGCAGTCAATCGTTCAAGTTTTTTCCGAGGCACATCATTATATAATTCGTATACACTGTTGCAAATATGTAAACGCGAGCAAGACACGAGCGGCAAAAAAAGGCTGAACGTCTTTCTCGGGCAAGCTGCTCTGTTGTTCAAAGCCGTGTCTCCAGTGAAGGAGCAGCAGCGCCCTCTGCTGTCTGTAACGGAGAAGGTAAAAAGCTTACAGCACCTGGTATTCCCAGGCAGTCTCCCATCCAAGCACTAACCAGGCCCGACCCTGCTTAGCTTCCGAGATCGGACGAGATGGGGCGTGTTTTTTCTTTTTTCTCTTTTATTATAAAAAATAGATATGTTTTTAACAATACACAATACATATTAGCACATCGCCTGCAACCATGTGTCCAGGTCAAACAATTATGAAAACCAAATAAAGAAGTTTGAAAAGGAAAAAAAGAAAAACAAACAAATGAAGAAAACATCATGCAACATAAACGAAATCAAAATCAAAGTTGTCACATATCTTTTCATTTTTCCTTCATTATTAATTAATTGTTATCTTTTCGTCTTATCCATTCTGTTCAGACCAAATGAAAAACAATGCATGACACCATAAATGATGTCTCTGATTATTACTTTCTGTAGACTTATCAGAAAATTATTCCAACCAAAACCAAACCAAAATTCAATGTTTTTACAAAATCTAATCTGCATCAAAACGCTTGTGTTAACTGCACTCCATAACAATGATAAATAAGTGTTGTCATTGTTTCATCTCTTTCCCCTTTTTTTTTTTTTTTTTTTTTTCCCATATTATTATTTTTTCCAAACCATAAGGACCTTTTGCCATTATACTCAGGCCACAATCCAGACATTAGATTAAACAAACTGTGTATGGAAATAGAAAACCAAAATGAATAATGTCACAGATAACTCCCTTTAAACAAAATGCTTCCTTAATATTTCTTTAATCAAAGTTCATCTTTACCTCCCCGTTATCCCCGATTTCAATTAAGGAGCTTCCCTCTATAAAGTCTTTCAGCAATATTTCTTTTTTAATATATCTGTGTGTCATGTGAACATCTCTCTTCATCCCACTTCTAAACATGCTCCATACATCTGCTTTCCTCTTTTCGTAATGGACCATGTTCCTCCTGAGTTTGACAGCAAACCTTGCATGGCTCAACATATAATTCAAGAGACTCACATTACACCCTTTCATTCTTCTAGTCACTCCAAATAACCACAGTTCCTTCCACTCCATTCTCTCCACAAAACTCCCCTCCCAACACCTGCTTATTAAATCTTTCAATCTCTCAAAGTATGTTTTTAGTTCCCTGCATTCTAAAAACTCATGCATGCATGTTTCAACTTCCACACCACACACGTCACATTTCTTGTCCACATTCATGTCAAACTTGCTAATGATTAAATTGTTGAAAATTCTGTTGTGTCTCAAAAGAAAATCAAAGTTTTCACATTCACTACTGTTCCACTTCACTCTCAGATTCTTCCATATCCCCCTGACATCCATCTCATTCATTACTCTCTCCCATACTTTCTCTGCAGCTGGTCTCCTCACATCCTTTTTCCCTAAACATTTGTACAAAACTCTGGTTTTCACACTTGTCAGTTTCATACTCCTCTCCCCCTCTCCTACATACATCTCAATGTCTCCCTCTTCATCCGCTTCATTTTCTCTCTCAATCATACCCATCCACTCTTTCGGCATCCCTTCTTTTATTTTTTCCATCACTCCCTCTGCTGTTCCCAGCCATATTTCATCACCCTTGTCCCTCACTTCATCAACTATTACCTGTGCCCTCATAAACCCAGGTACATATTCGTACACCAAATCCCTCACCTTCCTAAACCCAGCCCTCCACATCAGCCTGTTGTATACTGTTTCCCCTTCCCATCTGATTTTTGGATTTAGAAACACAGGCTGTTCCCAGACCTGATTCACACTTTTACATTCATACTGCACACATTCCACAAACTCTCCCCACGACCCCAGCATCTCTTTGTAAAAATCAGACACTCCCTCCAACATTCCTTTTTTCAATTTCATAAACACTCCACTCTCTCCACACCCTCCACATTTATCAATCGCTTCTTTTAAAAACACCTTCCATGTGTGATCCCCTCTGTTTCTTAGATATCTCGTCATCATTTTCACCCTTAGTGCTTTCTTTTTCTTTTCCAGATTAATTAGTTTCAGTCCTCCATCTTCATATTCATTCTCCATCACCTCTCTGGCTATCCTGACTCCTTTCCCCTCCCACAGAAACTCACTCACCAATTTATCCACATCCTTCAGCACTCTCTCAGGCACATCCATCACGTTCATTACATACACAAATTTACTCATGACCAATGCATTCACAACCACTACCTTCCCTTTCAGCCCTAACCCTCTGTGCTTCCAGAAACCTAGCGTCTTCTTAATACTATTTACTATTCCTTCAAGCTGCATGTCTCTCCCTTCTTTATCCTTTATCCCTAAATTAACCCCCAACACTCTTAAATAGTCCTTTTTTTCCTTCAGCCCTATCTCTACTCTCCCTCCACTATCCTCTCCTATGTACATTATTTCTGACTTCTCTATATTTACTCTCGCTCCTGACGCCCTCCCATATAGCTCCACACTCTCTACTACCTCTAATACACTTTCCCTATCCTTTACTGTGACTGTTGTGTCGTCTGCATATTGATATAAAAGACTTACCTGCCCACCTGGTATTTCTATCCCACTGATTTTATTGTTTAGCTTCAGCACCTGTGCTAGTGGTTCTGCTGAAATTGAATACAGCAGTGATGACAATGGACACCCTTGCCTGACTGATCTTTCTAATCTAAAAGTGTCTGTGACTATTCCATTGATTTTTACACAACTGACTGCCCCTTTGTACAACCTTTTAACCCATCCACCTAATCTATTCCCAAAACCCATTCTCTCTAGCACCCTGTGTAAGTAATTGTGATCAACCCTGTCAAATGCTTTATTCAAATCTAGACTCATTACTATGCCCCCTTTCCTTTCCTTCATATGATGTATTGTGTCTCTGATACTGCTTGTTATATCTGCTATATCCCTACCAGGTATACTATAAGCTTGTGTGTTCCCTACCACCGTCCCTATAACTCTTTTTATCCTTTTGGCTAACACCCGCGCTAATATTTTGTAGTCTGTATTTAACATTGTGATTGGTCTGTAATTTTCTAGTCTATCCCTATTCCCTTTCTTATATAAAATGCTAACTAGCCCTGTCGACATATCTGCTGGTAGTTCATTTCTCTCTTCTATTCCTCTAAATAATCTATCTAACACTGGCACTAATTCATCTTTAAATTCTATATAAAATTCACTAATTATCCCATCTATACCCGGACTTTTATTTCTACCTAACCCTGCTATTGCTGCCTCTATTTCTCCTGTTCCTATGTTTCCTTCACACATCTCCTTGTCTTTCTCACTCAACCTCGCTTCCACTTTCTCCAAAACACTCTCCATGCTCTCTTCCTTGATTTCTTCTTTTCTAAATAAATCCCTATAAAATTCTTGTACCCTTTCAGCTATCCCTACAAAATCCGTAATTATTTCCCCGTTCTTCCCTTCTACTTGTTCTAGATAAATCCTCTTTTGTTTGGATTTCTCTAGCCCTAAAAAAAACTTTGTACATTTCTCTCCCTCAACCACATATCTCGCCCTGCTTCTGACTATTGCCCCCATACACCTGCATTGTTCTATTTCCTTCAGTTCTTCCCTAATTCTTATGTAGTTGTTTAAATCATTTTCTCCCTCTTTTTCTATCTTCTCAGTCTCTCTTTCTAATTCTTCCTTTAACTTCCTCTCCTTCTCCCTATCTTTTCTATTCCTGTTTCTGCTATATACTATGCTCATCTTTTAAATCTCTGCTTTAAAACTCTCCCACCACCTCCCTATATCCTCTTCATACATTCTCTCATCCTTTCTCCTGTTTATACATTCTCTCACTTTGTTTTTATACTTTTCATCCTTCACCAAATCACCATTCAAACACCACACACCGCCCCCTCTCTTTTCAATCCTTTTGTTACCCTGAACTCTAACACCATGTGATCACTTAAAGCTGTGCTTTTATATCCTACCCTTCCTATCATATCTACTATGTCCTTTTGACCTAACACTAAATCTAATCTGCTCTGTTTTAGCACCCCTCTCACCACTTGTCTTCTTGAAAATACCCTCCCCTCTGGATTCCTCTCTCTCCACACATCAATCAATTCTCTTTCTTTCATCAATTCTTTCAGCACACCTCTGGATGAGTCGCTTTTAAAACACACACTTGAGGAAGCATCCAGCCTTCCACACCACACATTAAAATCACCCACAATCATACAGTTTTCCCCACACATTCCTCTCATTCTCTCAAAAAAGACCCTTCTTTGTCTCTCCTCATTTGGTGCGTATATATTCAAAAGTTGAAATGTTTTCCCCATGTGCTCAAATGTTATCCCAATCACTCTCCCTTCCCTGTCATCCTCACATTTCCTTACATCCTCTATCACTCCCCTCTTTACCAAAATTGCTACCCCTCTTGATTTAGTTCCCCCATTGTTCACATACATCTGACCCAACCATTCTCTCTCAGTCTCTCTCACACACTCATCATCCCAGTGAGTCTCTTGTAAACATATTATGTCAGCGTCACACACCAGCAAGGTTTGCTGTCTTCTGACTCTCTCTCTGAGGCCGTTGCCATTGAAAGAGGAGATGTGGAGCATGCTTAGTAAAAGTAAGAAGAGTGTCTTCATGACTTCTTATTCATTTTGTGTTTTTCTTTTTCAATAGCTCACGTCTTTTCACCTGTCTTTTGAGTCCTGTTCTTTTTCTCACTATATCAACTTTTTCCATGGAGTCACCGTCACTATCCGTAACATCGGACACCATCCAGTCATATTCGGTCATTTTCACCCCACATTTCTCCCCGTTTCCTCCCCCCTGTTCCCCCCTGCTTATTCCCTCCAGTCCCTCTCCCAATCCTCCCTCTCCCTCACCTCTCTCCTCCGCTCCTCCACCCTCAAAAGTGCCACCAGTCTCTTCTCCACCTTCCATCGGTGTATCCTCGCTATCTCTGCGGCGTCGTCCAGCTCCTCTTCCCCGTCCATTTGCTCCTCCTCTCCGCCCATTTCTTCCGCCTGGCTCTGCTCCTCTCCTGTCGGCCCCAGTGGAGAAGCTTCTTGGTCCTTCTCATTGTGTCTCTGTTCCTCCTGATCCGTCCTCTTCTCACTGTTGTCTTCTCCTCCTGTCTGCCGCTCCTGCTGCTCCGCGCACTCCCGTGCATAGTGCCCCTGTCCTCCACATTTATAACAGGTAAAAGCCGGGCAGTCTCTTACGATATGTCCGGGCTGAATGCACAGACGGCAAACTTTAACTTGTCTGTCATGTATTACACGAAAGTGCTCCGATCCTGCCGCTGTTTCAAACTTAGTCGAATACGGCAGTGATTTGACAGTTTCATTGAATTTCACTTTTAAAAATCGTGTCCCGTCTGCGATCTCCGTCCCCGGCCACATTCGTCTCCTTATGCTGGATACTGGTTTCACTCCCCAGTCTCTTAATTTTCCCAGTATTGTTTCGTCATCGATGTATGTTGGCAGGTTGATAAATGAGACTACCATCTCACCGATTCCTAATTCTCGGGCCATGATGATATTATTCTTGGTTTTCAGCCCGTCCATTAGTTTGGATTTCCCGGTGTCGCTCAGCATGGTAATTTCGTAACTTTTTGGCGTCTTGAATCTGCAGCCGATAACCTCGCCGCACTCCTCTTTCACCTTCCTCAAAAGCTCCATCATTGTGATTATATCATCGCCCTCAATCTCCGCCATGATCGTGAGTCTCTTTTCATAGATTTTCCTCTTTTCACCATTATCCATGATCTGTTTCTCTTGTTCGTTAAGTCCGTTCTTTGTTGCCATTTTTTCCGTCCGATGCGTTTTCTTTATTTTAGAAAACGAAATCTCCACCTTGATTTTCAAAATGTGTTTTAAATTTTTTCCAAACGAATTATTCGTTTAAAATTCTAGATCATACACTGTAGGTCAGTGGAGCTTCTCACACACACACACTCACTGAGTGGTATGGCCGTAAGCGAAGACTGAGGAAACAAACGCGCTATTCATACATGTTCACCGGCTCCGTCCTGATGGTTTGTCTATATCCATCAACGGAGAAACATCAGCACAGTCGAACAAGTTTTCTCTCCGCATTGTTCGTGCGCACTGGTTTTGCTCCGCGGTGACTTCCCTCCTCAAATCTACTTGGGAGCTTCCGCCGTCTCTATCCCTCCCTGGGATCCAACCGCGGGCGCTCTCCAGTGTCTTCTTGGAGACATAACTGTTGAACGGGTTCAAATAGTGTGTTTGTCTCCCGCGCTTCGGCTTACGGCCATACCACTCTGAACATGCCCGATCTCGTCCGATCTCGGAAGCTAAGCAGAGTTGGGCCTGGTTAGTACTTGGATGGGAGACCGCCTGGGAATACCAGGTGCTGTAAGCTTTTTAATTTCTCTGCATGAGCAAGGCATGCAGTCAATCGTTCAAGTTTTTTCCGAGGCACGTCATGATATAATTCGTATACACTGTTGCAAATATGTAAACGCGAGCAAGACACGAGCGGCAAAAAAAGGCTGAACGTCTTTCTCGGGCAAGCTGCTCTGTTGTTCAAAGCCGTGTCTCCAGTGAAGGAGCAGCAGCGCCCTCTGCTGTCTGTAAAGGAGAAGGTAAAAAGCTTACAGCACCTGGTATTCCCAGGCGGTCTCCCATCCAAGTACTAACCAGGCCCGACCCTGCTTAGCTTCCGAGATCGGACGAGATCGGGCGTGTTCAGAGTGGTATGGCCGTAAGCGAAGGCTGAGGAGACAAACGCGCTATTCATACATGTTCCTGATGGTTTGTCTATATCCATCAACGGAGAAACATCAGCACAGTCGAACAAGTTTTCTCTCCGCATTGTTCGTGCGCACTGGTTTTGCTCCGCGGTGACTTCCCTCCTCAAATCTACTTGGGAGCTTCCACCGTCTCTATCCCTCCCTGGGATCCAACCGCGGGCGCTCTCCAGTGTCTTCTTGGAGACATAACTGTTGAACGGGTTCAAATAGTGTGTTTGTCTCCCGCGCTTCGGCTTACGGCCATACCACTCTGAACACGCCCGATCTCGTCCGATCTCGGAAGCTAAGCAGGGTCGGGCCTGGTTAGTACTTGGATGGGAGACCGCCTGGGAATACCAGGTGCTGTAAGCTTTTTAATTTCTCTGCATGAGCAAGGCATGCAGTCAATCGTTCAAGTTTTTTTCCGAGGCACGTCATGATATAATTCGTATACACTGTTGCAAATATGTAAACGCGAGCAAGACACGAGCGGCAAAAAAAGGCTGAACGTCTTTCTCGGGCAAGCTGCTCTGTTGTTCAAAGCCGTGTCTCCAGTGAAGGAGCAGCAGCGCCCTCTGCTGTCTGTAACGGAGAAGGTAAAAAGCTTACAGCACCTGGTATTCCCAGGCGGTCTCCCATCCAAGTACTAACCAGGCCCGACCCTGCTTAGCTTCCGAGATCGGACGAGATCGGGCGTGTTCAGAGTGGTATGGCCGTAAGCGAAGGCTGAGGAGACAAACGCGCTATTCATACATGTTCCTGATGGTTTGTCTATATCCATCAACGGAGAAACATCAGCACAGTCGAACAAGTTTTCTCTCCGCATTGTTCGTGCGCACTGGTTTTGCTCCGCGGTGACTTCCCTCCTCAAATCTACTTGGGAGCTTCCGCCGTCTCTATCCCTCCCTGGGATCCAACCGCGGGCGCTCTCCAGTGTCTTCTTGGAGACATAACTGTTGAACGGGTTCAAATAGTGTGTTTGTCTCCCGCGCTTCGGCTTACGGCCATACCACTCTGAACACGCCCGATCTCGTCAGATCTCGGAAGCTAAGCAGGGTCGGGCCTGGTTAGTACTTGGATGGGAGACCGCCTGGGAATACCAAGTGCTGTAAGCTTTTTAATTTCTCTGCATGAGCAAGGCATGCAGTCAATCGTTCAAGTTTTTTCCGAGGCACGTCATGATATAATTCGTATACACTGTTGCAAATATGTAAACGCGAGCAAGACACGAGCGGCAAAAAAAGGCTGAACGTCTTTCTCGGGCAAGCTGCTCTGTTGTTCAAAGCCGTGTCTCCAGTGAAGGAGCAGCAGCGCCCTCTGCTGTCTGTAAAGGAGAAGGTAAAAAGCTTACAGCACCTGGTATTCCCAGGCGGTCTCCCATCCAAGTACTAACCAGGCCCGACCCTGCTTAGCTTCCGAGATCGGACGAGATCGGGCGTGTTCAGAGTGGTATGGCCGTAAGCAAAGGCTGAGGAGACAAACGCGCTATTCATACATGTTCCTGATGGTTTGTCTATATCCATCAACGGAGAAACATCAGCACAGTCGAACAAGTTTTCTCTCCGCATTGTTCGTGCGCACTGGTTTTGCTCCGCGGTGACTTCCCTCCTCAAATCTACTTGGGAGCTTCCGCCGTCTCTATCCCTCCCTGGGATCCAACCGCGGGCGCTCTCCAGTGTCTTCTTGGAGACATAACTGTTGAACGGGTTCAAATAGTGTGTTTGTCTCCCGCGCTTCGGCTTACGGCCATACCACTCTGAACACGCCCGATCTCGTCCGATCTCGGAAGCTAAGCAGGGTCGGGCCTGGTTAGTACTTGGATGGGAGAACCGCCTGGGAATACCAGGTGCTGTAAGCTTTTTAATTTCTCTGCATGAGCAAGGCATGCAGTCAATCGTTCAAGTTTTTTCCGAGGCACGTCATGATATAATTCGTATACACTGTTGCAAATATGTAAACGCGAGCAAGACACGAGCGGCAAAAAAAGGCTGAACGTCTTTCTCGGGCAAGCTGCTCTGTTGTTCAAAGCCGTGTCTCCAGTGAAGGAGCAGCAGCGCCCTCTGCTGTCTGTAACGGAGAAGGTAAAAAGCTTACAGCACCTGGTATTCCCAGGCGGTCTCCCATCCAAGTACTAACCAGGCCCGACCCTGCTTAGCTTCCGAGATCGGACGAGATCGGGCGTGTTCAGAGTGGTATGGCCGTAAGCGAAGGCTGAGGAGACAAACGCGCTATTCATACATGTTCCTGATGGTTTGTCTATATCCATCAACGGAGAAACATCAGCACAGTCGAACAAGTTTTCTCTCTCCGCATTGTTCGTGCGCACTGGTTTTGCTCCGCGGTGACTTCCCTCCTCAAATCTACTTGGGAGCTTCCGCCGTCTCTATCCCTCCCTGGGATCCAACCGCGGGCGCTCTCCAGTGTCTTCTTGGAGACATAACTGTTGAACGGGTTCAAATAGTGTGTTTGTCTCCCGCGCTTCGGCTTACGGCCATACCACTCTGAACACGCCCGATCTCGTCCGATCTCGGAAGCTAAGCAGGGTCGGGCCTGGTTAGTACTTGGATGGGAGACCGCCTGGGAATACCAGGTGCTGTAAGCTTTTTAATTTCTCTGCATGAGCAAGGCATGCAGTCAATCGTTCAAGTTTTTTCCGAGGCACGTCATGATATAATTCGTATACACTGTTGCAAATATGTAAACGCGAGCAAGACACGAGCGGCAAAAAAAGGCTGAACGTCTTTCTCGGGCAAGCTGCTCTGTTGTTCAAAGCCGTGTCTCCAGTGAAGGAGCAGCAGCGCCCTCTGCTGTCTGTAAAGGAGAAGGTAAAAAGCTTACAGCACCTGGTATTCCCAGGCGGTCTCCCATCCAAGTACTAACCAGGCCCGACCCTGCTTAGCTTCCGAGATCGGACGAGATCGGGCGTGTTCAGAGTGGTATGGCCGTAAGCGAAGGCTGAGGAGACAAACGCGCTATTCATACATGTTCCTGATGGTTTGTCTATATCCATCAACGGAGAAACATCAGCACAGTCGAACAAGTTTTCTCTCCGCATTGTTCGTGCGCACTGGTTTTGCTCCGCGGTGACTTCCCTCCTCAAATCTACTTGGGAGCTTCCGCCGTCTCTATCCCTCCCTGGGATCCAACCGCGGGCGCTCTCCAGTGTCTTCTTGGAGACATAACTGTTGAACGGGTTCAAATAGTGTGTTTGTCTCCCGCGCTTCGGCTTACGGCCATACCACTCTGAACACGCCCGATCTCGTCCGATCTCGGAAGCTAAGCAGGGTCGGGCCTGGTTAGTACTTGGATGGGAGACCGCCTGGGAATACCAGGTGCTGTAAGCTTTTTAATTTCTCTGCATGAGCAAGGCATGCAGTCAATCGTTCAAGTTTTTTCCGAGGCACGTCATGATATAATTCGTATACACTGTTGCAAATATGTAAACGCGAGCAAGACACGAGCGGCAAAAAAAGGCTGAACGTCTTTCTCGGGCAAGCTGCTCTGTTGTTCAAAGCCGTGTCTCCAGTGAAGGAGCAGCAGCGCCCTCTGCTGTCTGTAACGGAGAAGGTAAAAAGCTTACAGCACCTGGTATTCCCAGGCGGTCTCCCATCCAAGTACTAACCAGGCCCGACCCTGCTTAGCTTCCGAGATCGGACGAGATCGGGCGTGTTCAGAGTGGTATGGCCGTAAGCGAAGGCTGAGGAGACAAACGCGCTATTCATACATGTTCCTGATGGTTTGTCTATATCCATCAACGGAGAAACATCAGCACAGTCGAACAAGTTTTCTCTCCGCATTGTTCGTGCGCACTGGTTTTGCTCCGCGGTGACTTCCCTCCTCAAATCTACTTGGGAGCTTCCGCCGTCTCTATCCCTCCCTGGGATCCAACCGCGGGCGCTCTCCAGTGTCTTCTTGGAGACATAACTGTTGAACGGGTTCAAATAGTGTGTTTGTCTCCCGCGCCTCGGCTTACGGCCATACCACTCTGAACACGCCCGATCTCGTCCGATCTCGGAAGCTAAGCAGGGTCGGGCCTGGTTAGTACTTGGATGGGAGACCGCCTGGGAATACCAGGTGCTGTAAGCTTTTTAATTTCTCTGCATGAGCAAGGCATGCAGTCAATCGTTCAAGTTTTTTCCGAGGCACGTCATGATATAATTCGTATACACTGTTGCAAATATGTAAACGCGAGCAAGACACGAGCGGCAAAAAAAGGCTGAACGTCTTTCTCGGGCAAGCTGCTCTGTTGTTCAAAGCCGTGTCTCCAGTGAAGGAGCAGCAGCGCCCTCTGCTGTCTGTAACGGAGAAGGTAAAAAGCTTACAGCACCTGGTATTCCCAGGCGGTCTCCCATCCAAGTACTAACCAGGCCCGACCCTGCTTAGCTTCCGAGATCGGACGAGATCGGGCGTGTTCAGAGTGGTATGGCCGTAAGCGAAGGCTGAGGAGACAAACGCGCTATTCATACATGTTCCTGATGGTTTGTCTATATCCATCAACGGAGAAACATCAGCACAGTCGAACAAGTTTTCTCTCCGCATTGTTCGTGCGCCCTGGTTTTGCTCCGCGGTGACTTCCCTCCTCAAATCTACTTGGGAGCTTCCGCCGTCTCTATCCCTCCCTGGGATCCAACCGCGGGCGCTCTCCAGTGTCTTCTTGGAGACATAACTGTTGAACGGGTTCAAATAGTGTGTTTGTCTCCCGCGCTTCGGCTTACGGCCATACCACTCTGAACACGCCCGATCTCGTCCGATCTCGGAAGCTAAGCAGGGTCGGGCCTGGTTAGTACTTGGATGGGAGACCGCCTGGGAATACCAGGTGCTGTAAGCTTTTTAATTTCTCTGCATGAGCAAGGCATGCAGTCAATCGTTCAAGTTTTTTCCGAGGCACGTCATGATATAATTCGTATACACTGTTGCAAATATGTAAACGCGAGCAAGACACGAGCGGCAAAAAAAAGGCTGAACGTCTTTCTCGGGCAAGCTGCTCTGTTGTTCAAAGCCGTGTCTCCAGTGAAGGAGCAGCAGCGCCCTCTGCTGTCTGTAAAGGAGAAGGTAAAAAGCTTACAGCACCTGGTATTCCCAGGCGGTCTCCCATCCAAGTACTAACCAGGCCCGACCCTGCTTAGCTTCCGAGATCGGACGAGATCGGGCGTGTTCAGAGTGGTATGGCCGTAAGCGAAGGCTGAGGAGACAAACGCGCTATTCATACATGTTCCTGATGGTTTGTCTATATCCATCAACGGAGAAACATCAGCACAGTCGAACAAGTTTTCTCTCCGCATTGTTCGTGCGCACTGGTTTGCTCCGCGGTGACTTCCCTCCTCAATCTACTTGGGAGCTTCCGCCGTCTCTATCCCTCCCTGGGATCCAACCGCGGGCGCTCTCCAGTGTCTTCTTGGAGACATAACTGTTGAACGGGTTCAAATAGTGTGTTTGTCTCCCGCGCTTCGGCTTACGGCCATACCACTCTGAACACGCCCGATCTCGTCCGATCTCGGAAGCTAAGCAGGGTCGGGCCTGGTTAGTACTTGGATGGGAGACCGCCTGGGAATACCAGGTGCTGTAAGCTTTTAATTTCTCTGCATGAGCAAGGCATGCAGTCAATCGTTCAAGTTTTTTCCGAGGCACGTCATGATATAATTCGTATACACTGTTGCAAATATGTAAACGCGAGCAAGACACGAGCGGCAAAAAAAGGCTGAACGTCTTTCTCGGGCAAGCTGCTCTGTTGTTCAAAGCCGTGTCTCCAGTGAAGGAGCAGCAGCGCCCTCTGCTGTCTGTAACGGAGAAGGTAAAAAGCTTACAGCACCTGGTATTCCCAGGCGGTCTCCCATCCAAGTACTAACCAGGCCCGACCCTGCTTAGCTTCCGAGATCGGACGAGATCGGGCGTGTTCAGAGTGGTATGGCCGTAAGCGAAGGCTGAGGAGACAAACGCGCTATTCATACATGTTCCTGATGGTTTGTCTATATCCATCAACGGAGAAACATCAGCACAGTCGAACAAGTTTTCTCTCCGCATTGTTTCGTGCGCACTGGTTTTGCTCCGCGGTGACTTCCCTCCTCAAATCTACTTGGGAGCTTCCGCCGTCTCTATCCCTCCCTGGGATCCAACCGCGGGCGCTCTCCAGTGTCTTCTTGGAGACATAACTGTTGAACGGGTTCAAATAGTGTGTTTGTCTCCCGCGCTTCGGCTTACGGCCATACCACTCTGAACACGCCCGATCTCGTCCGATCTCGGAAGCTAAGCAGGGTCGGGCCTGGTTAGTACTTGGATGGGAGACCGCCTGGGAATACCAGGTGCTGTAAGCTTTTTAATTTCTCTGCATGAGCAAGGCATGCAGTCAATCGTTCAAGTTTTTTCCGAGGCACGTCATGATATAATTCGTATACACTGTTGCAAATATGTAAACGCGAGCAAGACACGAGCGGCAAAAAAAGGCTGAACGTCTTTCTCGGGCAAGCTGCTCTGTTGTTCAAAGCCGTGTCTCCAGTGAAGGAGCAGCAGCGCCCTCTGCTGTCTGTAACGGAGAAGGTAAAAAGCTTACAGCACCTGGTATTCCCAGGCGGTCTCCCATCCAAGTACTAACCAGGCCCGACCCTGCTTAGCTTCCGAGATCGGACGAGATCGGGCGTGTTCAGAGTGGTATGGCCGTAAGCGAAGGCTGAGGAGACAAACGCGCTATTCATACATGTTCCGGCGTCCTGATGGTTTGTCTATAATCCATCACGGGAGAAACATCAGCACAGTCGAACAAGTTTTCTCTCCGCATTGTTCGTGCGCACTGGTTTTGCTCCGCCGGTGACTTCCCTCCTCAAATCTACTTGGGAGCTTCCGCCGCCTACTCTATCCCTCCCTGGGATCCAACCGTGGGCGCTCTCCAGTGTCTTCTGGAGACATAACTGTTTGAACGGGTTCAAATAGTGGTTTCGTCTCCCGACGCTTAGGCTTACGGCCATACCACTCTGAACACGCCCGATCTCGTCCGATCTCGGAAGCCTAAGCAGGGTCGGGCCTGGTTAGTACTTGGATGGGAGACCGCCTGGGAATACAGGATGCTGTAAGCTTTTTAATTTCTCTGCATGAGCAGGCATGCTAAGTCAAATCGTTCAAGTTTTTTCCGAGGCAACGTCATGATATAATTCGTATCACACTGTATTGCAAAATATGTAACGCGAGCAAGACACGAGCGGCAAAAAAAGGGCTGAACGTCTTTCTCGGGCAAGCTGCTCTGTTGTTCAAAGCCGTGTCTCCAGTGAAGGAGCAGCAGCGCCCTCTGCTGTCTGTAAAGGAGAAGGTAAAAAGCTTACAGCACCTGGTATTCCCAGGCGGTCTCCCATCCAAGTACTAACCAGGCCCGACCCTGCTTAGCTTCCGAGATCGGACGAGATCGGGCGTGTTCAGAGTGGTATGGCCGTAAGCGAAGGCTGAGGAGACAAACGCGCTATTCATACATGTTCCTGATGGTTGGTCTATATCCATCAACGGAGAAACATCAGCACAGTCGAACAAGTTTTCTCTCCGCATTGTTCGTTGCGCACTGGTTTTGCTCCGGGCGGTGACTTCCCTCTTCAAATCTACTTGGGAGCTTCCGCCGTCTCTATCCCTCCCTTGGATCCAACCGCGGGCGCTCTCCAGTGTCTTCTTGGAGACATAACTGTTGAACGGGTTCAAATAGTGTGTTTGTCTCCCGCGCTTCGGCTTACGGCCATACCACTCTGAACACGCCCGATCTCGTCCGATCTCGGAAGCTAAGCAGGGTCGGGCCTGGTTAGTACTTGGATGGGAGACCGCCTGGGAATACCAGGTGCTGTAAGCTTTTTAATTTCTCTGCATGAGCAAGGCATGCAGTCAATCGTTCAAGTTTTTTCCGAGCACGTCATGATATAATTCGTATACACTGTTGCAAATATGTAAACGCGAGCAAGACACGAGCGGCAAAAAAAGGCTGAACGTCTTTCTCGGGCAAGCTGCTCTGTTGTTCAAAGCCGTGTCTCCAGTGAAGGAGCAGCAGCGCCCTCTGCTGTCTGTAAAGGAGAAGGTAAAAAGCTTACAGCACCTGGTATTCCCAGGCGGTCTCCCATCCAAGTACTAACCAGGCCCGACCCTGCTTAGCTTCCGAGATCGGACGAGATCGGGCGTGTTCAGAGTGGTATGGCCGTAAGCGAAGGCTGAGGAGACAAACGCGCTATTCATATACTGTCGTCCTGATGGTTTGTCTATATCCATCACGGAGAAACATCAGCACAGTCGAACAAGTTTTCTCTCCGCATTGTTCGTGCGCACTGGTTTTGCTCCGCGGTGACTTCCCTCTCAAATCTACTTGGGAGCTTCCGCCGTCTCTATCCCTCCCTGGGATCCAACCGCGGGCGCTCTCCAGTGTCTTCTTGGAGACATAACTGTTGAACGGGTTCAAATAGTGTGTTTGTCTCCCGCGCTTCGGCTTACGGCCATACCACTCTGAACACGCCCGATCTCGTCCGATCTCGGAAGCTAAGCAGGGTCGGGCCTGGTTAGTACTTGGATGGGAGACCGCCTGGGAATACCAGGTGCTGTAAGCTTTTTAATTTCTCTGCATGAGCAAGGCATGCAGTCAATCGTTCAAGTTTTTTCCGAGGCACGTCATGATATAATTCGTATACACTGTTGCAAATATGTAAACGCGAGCAAGACACGAGCGGCAAAAAAAGGCTGAACGTCTTTCTCGGGCAAGCTGCTCTGTTGTTCAAAGCCGTGTCTCCAGTGAAGGAGCAGCAGCGCCCTCTGCTGTCTGTAACGGAGAAGGTAAAAAGCTTACAGCACTGGTATTCCCAGGCGGTCTCCCATCCAAGTACTAACCAGGCCCGACCCTGCTTAGCTTCCGAGATCGGACGAGATCGGGCGTGTTCAGAGTGGTATGGCCGTAAGCGAAGGCTGAGGAGACAAACGCGCTATTCATACATGTTCCTGATGGTTTGTCTATATCCATCAACGGAGAAACATCAGCACAGTCGAACAAGTTTTCTCTCCGCATTGTTCGTGCGCACTGGTTTTGCTCCGCGGTGACTTCCCTCCTCAAATCTACTTGGGAGCTTCCGCCGTCTCTATCCCTCCCTGGGATCCAACCGCGGGCGCTCTCCAGTGTCTTCTTGGAGACATAACTGTTGAACGGGTTCAAATAGTGTGTTTGTCTCCCTGCACCTCGGCTTACGGCCATACCACTCTGAACACGCCCGATCTCGTCCGATCTCGGAAGCTAAGCAGGGTCGGGCCTGGTTAGTACTTGGATGGGAGACCGCCTGGGAATACCAGGTGCTGTAAGCTTTTTAATTTCTCTGCATGAGCAAGGCATGCAGTCAATCGTTCAAGTTTTTTCCGAGGCACGTCATGATATAATTCGTATACACTGTTGCAAATATGTAAACGCGAGCAAGACACGAGCGGCAAAAAAAAGGCTGAACGTCTTTCTCGGGCAAGCTGCTCTGTTGTTCAAAGCCGTGTCTCCAGTGAAGGAGCAGCAGCGCCCTCTGCTGTCTGTAACGGAGAAGGTAAAAAGCTTACAGCACCTGGTATTCCCAGGCGGTCTCCCATCCAAGTACTAACCAGGCCCGACCCTGCTTAGCTTCCGAGATCGGACGAGATCGGGCGTGTTCAGAGTGGTATGGCCGTAAGCGAAGGCTGAGGAGACAAACGCGCTATTCATACATGTTCACCGGCTCCGTCCTGATGGTTTGTCTATATCCATCAACGGAGAAACATCAGCACAGTCGAACAAGTTTTCTCTCCGCATTGTTCGTGCGCACTGGTTTTGCTCCGCGGTGACTTCCCTCCTCAAATCTACTTGGGAGCTTCCGCCGTCTCTATCCCTCCCTGGGATCCAACCGCGGGCGCTCTCCAGTGTCTTCTTGGAGACATAACTGTTGAACGGGTTCAAATAGTGTGTTTGTCTCCCGCGCTTCGGCTTACGGCCATACCACTCTGAACACGCCCGATCTCGTCCGATCTCGGAAGCTAAGCAGGGTCGGGCCTGGTTAGTACTTGGATGGGAGACCGCCTGGGAATACCAAGTGCTGTAAGCTTTTTAATTTCTCTGCATGAGCAAGGCATGCAGTCAATCGTTCAAGTTTTTTCCGAGGCACATCATGATATAATTCGTATACACTGTTGCAATATGTAAACGCGAGCAAGACACGAGCGGCAAAAAAAGGCTGAACGTCTTTCTCGGGCAAGCTGCTCTGTTGTTCAAAGCCGTGTCTCCAGTGAAGGAGCAGCAGCGCCCTCTGCTGTCTGTCACGGAGAAGGTAAAAAGCTTACAGCACCTGGTATTCCCAGGCGGTCTCCCATCCAAGTACTAACCAGGCCCGACCCTGCTTAGCTTCCGAGATCGGACGAGATCGGGCGTGTTTTTTTTTTTTCTTTTATTATAAAAAATAGATATGTTTTTAACAATACACAATACATATTAGCACATCGCCTGCAACCATGTGTCCAGGTCAAACAATTATGAAAACCAAATAAAGAAGTTTGAAAGGAAAAAAGAAAAACAAACAAATGAAGAAAACATTATGCAACATAAACGAAATCAAAATCAAAGTTGTCACATATCTTGTCATTTTCCCTTTGTTATTAATTAATTATTATCTTTTCCACTTATCCATTCTGTTCAGACCAAATGAAAAACAATGCATGACACCATAAATGATGTCTCTGATTATTACTTTCTGTAGACTTATCAGAAAATTATTCCAACCAAAACCAACCAAAATTCAATGTTTTTACAAAATCTAATCTGCATCAAAACGCTTGTGTTAAGTGCACTCCATAACAATGATAAATAAGCGTTGTCATTGTTTCATCTCTTTCCCCTTTTTTTTTTTTTTTTTTTCAATATTATTATTTTTTCCAACCATAAGGACCTTTTGCCATTATACTCAGGCCACAATCCAGACATTAGATTAAACAAACTGTGTATGGAAATAGAAAACCAAAATGAATAATGTCACAGATAACTCCCTTCAAACAAAATGCTTCCTTAATATTTCTTTAATCAAAGTTCATCTTTACCTCCCCGTTATCCCCCGATTTCAATTAAGGAGCTTCCCTCTATAAAGTCTTTCAGAAATATTTCTTTTTTATATATCTGTGTGTCATGTGAACATCTCTCTTCATCCCACTTCTAAACATGCTCCATACATCTGCTTTCCTCTTTTCGTAATGGACCATGTTCCTCCTGAGTTTGACAGCAAACCTTGCATGGCTAAACATATAATTCAAGAGACTCACATTACACCCTTTCATTCTTCTAGTCACTCCAAATAACCACAGTTCCTTCCACTCCATTCTCTCCACAAAACTCCCCTCCCAACACCTGCTTATTAAATCTTTCAATCTCTCAAAGTATGTTTTAGTTCCCTGCATTCTAAAAACTCATGCATGCATGTTTCAACTTCCACACCACACACGTCACATTTCTTGTCCACATTCATGTCAAACTTGCTAATGATTAAATTGTTGAAAATTCTGTTGTGTCTCAAAAGAAAATCAAAGTTTTCACATTCACTACTGTTCCACTTCACTCTCAGATTCTTCCATATCCCCCTGACATCCATCTCATTCATTACTCTCTCCCATACTTTCTCTGCAGCTGGTCTCCTCACATCCTTTTTCCCTAAACATTTGTACAAAACTCTGGTTTTCACACTTGTCAGTTTCATACTCCTCTCCCCCCTCTCCTACATACATCTCAATGTCTCCCTCTTCATCCGCTTCATTTTCTCTCTCAATCATACCCATCCACTCTTTCGGCATCCCTTCTTTTATTTTTTCCATCACTCCCTCTGCTGTTCCCAGCCATATTTCATCACCCTTGTCCCTCACTTCATCAACTATTACCTGTGCCCTCATAAACCCAGGTACATATTCGTACACCAAATCCCTCACCTTCCTAAACCCAGCCCTCCACATCAGCCTGTTGTATACTGTTTCCCCTTCCCATCTGATTTTTGGATTTAGAAACACAGGCTGTTCCCAGACCTGATTCACACTTTTACATTCATACTGCACACATTCCACAAACTCTCCCCACGACCCCAGCATCTCTTTGTAAAAATCAGACACTCCCTCCAACATTCCTTTTTTCAATTTCATAAACACTCCACTCTCTCCACACCCTCCACATTTATCAATCGCTTTCTTTTAAAAACACCTTCCATGTGTGATCCCCTCTGTTTCTTAGATATCTCGTCATCATTTTACCCTTAGTGCTTTCTTTTTCTTTTTCTAGATTAATTAGTTTCAGTCCTCCATCTTCATATTCATTCTCCATCACTCTCTGGCTATCCTGACTCCTTCCCCTCCCACAAAAACTCACTCACCAATTTATCGACATCCTTCAGCACTCTCTCAGGCACATCCATCACGTTCATTACATACACAAATTACTCATTACCCAATGCATTCACAAACCACTACCTTCCCTTTCAGCCCTAACCCTCTGTGCTTCCAGAAACTTAGCGTCTTCTTAATACTGTTTACTATTCCTTCAAGCTGCATGTCTCTCCCTTCTTTATCCTTTATCCCTAAATTAAACCCCCAACACTCTTAAATAGTCCTTTTTTCCTTCAGCCCTATCTCTACTCTCCCTCCACATATCCTCTCCTATGTACATTATTTCTGACTTCTCTATATTTACTCTCGCTCCTA